>NW_027361771.1:34562500-34615000 GCF_039654945.1 Dendrobates tinctorius
TTAAAATTTAACTGAGCAACATAACTTTTTGGTTTGTAAGATTTATGCATCTGTTAATAAATCCTGCTCTTGTGTGAAGTTTGAAGGCTCTAACCTATTTGCATCTTATCAAACCTGCTAAATCTGCAGGGGGTTGAATACTACTTGTAGGCACTGTAGCTAGATAGACATAATAGATATAGATAGATATAGAGATAGATAGCAAGATAGATATAGAGATAGATGTAGAGATAGAAAGATAGATATAGAGATAGAGCGATAGATATAGATATAGATAGAGATAAATAGATAGAGAAAGATAGATAGATAGAAAGATAGATAGATATAGAGATAGATATAGAGATAGAAAGATAGATATACAGAGAGATAGATATAGAGATAGAGATAAATAGATAGATATACGAGATATAGAGAGAAATAGATAGAGATAATAGATATACCGTATATAGAGATAGATATAGATATAGAGAGAGATAGATACAGAGAAAAGATATAGAGATAAATAAAGATAGATAGATATATAGATATAGAGATAGAAAGATATAGAGATAGAGCGATAGATAGATATACAGAGAGAGATATAGAGATCGATAGATATATAGATAGCTATAGAGAGATATAGAGATAGAGCGATAGATAGCGAGAGATATAGATATAGAGATAGATAGATACAGAGAAAAGATATAGAGATAGATAATGGATAGATAAATAGGTATAGAGATAGATAGATATAGATATTAGATAGATATATATATAGATAAAGATAGATAGATATAGATGGTAGCTAGATAGATAATAAATATAGAGATAATAGATATAGAGATAGATAGAGTAAGATAGATAGATATAGAGATAGATAGACATAATAGAAAGATATAGAGATAGATGTAGAGATAGAAAGATAGAGCGATAGATAGATAGAGATAGATAGATAGATATAGATAATAGATAGATAGAAAGATAGATATGAGAGATAGAAAGATAGATATAAGAGAGATATAAGAGAGATAGATATATTATATATATATATATATATATATATATATATATATATATATATATAGAGAGAGAGAGAGAGAGAGAGAGAGAGAGAGAGAGAGAGAGAGAGAGAGAGAGAGAGAGAGAGACAGATAGAGAGAGTGAGAGAGATATAAAAAAAAACAAACAAAACACAATACTCACCTCTCCTCCTCGCTCCCACGCTGATCCCGGCTTCAGTGTCAGGAGCTGCCCCCTCTGCCAGACACACAGCGGGTGCGCGATGTAGTGACGTCATCGCGCACTGGCTGTGAGTCAGGAGCAGAGAGGACTGAGGGCGGCGCCGGCCCTGATTTACAACTGTAGTCTGCAGAGCGGCTTACTGGGCTGGGGGCGGGGCCTCTGGGGGTGGAGACCTGAAATGATATTCACTGCTTCGCAGTGAATATTCATTTCTCTTTAGCAGCGGGGACAGGTGCTCCTGCCTCCTGACACCCGCTGCTACTCCGCTGGCAGGGGCCCCCATAGCAGCTGCATGGTGTGCGACACACCACTGGCTGGGGGCCCCTGGAGCAGCGGGGGCCCTAGGCAACTGCTGGCCCTGTATGCCAGCAGGTGCCAGGGCCCACCGGAGAATCCTCCGGTTCTCCGGTGGGCCAGTCCGACGCTGGCGACGGAGACACAGGCACAAACAGGGCAAGCACATGAGGAGATAGAATGGGAGGAGGAAGCCCCAGAGAAATTTCAGCCAGGGGGAGACAGTGGAGGCAAGGGGCACGTTGGAAACGCAGCTACATGCTCATGGCTCATTAAACTTTAAACAGCTAGCAAAAGAAATGGCATCATACCTTGCTGAAGACTTTAAGCAGGCAGTGGCTGACATGATCCAATCTACCACTAAAGAGCTGCAAAGCAAGATGACTCATCAGGAGCAGAAACTGCAGGAAGCCGAGCAGAGAATTTCTGAGGCAGAGGACAAAGTTATTCAGCTAGAAAAACAAGTCAGTGACTTAAAGAAACAAGTCTCCTACACTGTGGATAAACTAGAGGATCTGGAGAAAAGGTCCCGCAGAAGCAATCTGAAAATGATAGGCCTCCCAGAGACAATAAACACACAGCAGCTAAATGATATCTATGAGGTGGAATTGCCAAAAGCACTGGGACTGTCATGTAACTGCGGAGTGGAGCGTGCACACTAGGGTGACCGCAAAAAAATCGATGTCGGAATTTTGTCCGTCTGGACCCCACAAAACGATTCCCCTTTCCAGATATTGAGATAGCCAAAATTTGAGCTCGATCAAACGACGTTAACCCGTGCCGCTCGTCGCTCAAAGTTTGAAAAAATCCAAATTGAGGTTTTTTAAGATTTAGGTATTTTGCATAGTCTGTTAGACTATAAAGAATGTGACAACAACATTGCAGAAATAGCCCTGACCAAATTTTCGAACCATTTTTGGTATTTGAATGCAGAGTTGGTGGGATTATCGTTTTTTGATCCCACCATTACAGACAATGAAAAGTTGTTAATGGCTAATAAATTGCTCAGTAGCACAGATGAACCATTAGAGCATGCTAGGGTTGTAAAGCCAAAAGTTAGGAAAGAAAAATTAAAAGAGGTAGGAAGTAACCGACTTTAACGACCTTCTGACAAAAGATGAAGAACAAAAGCAATATGTCCTGCAAGTTGTAAGCAAATGCCGAGCATTATATTCTGACGTTTCAAAAACTACTTTAACAAAAGCTCTAGAATAGATAACTATGTAAAATTATCAACTCATGTAGGTTAGCGTGCTCTGATGGTTCATCTGTGCTACTGAGCAATTTATTAGCCATTAACAACTTTTCATTGTCTGTAATGGTGGGATCAAAAAACGATAATCCCACCAACTCTGTATTCACATACCACAAATGGTTCGAAAATTTGGTCAGGGCTATTTCTGCAATGTTGTTGTCACATTCTTTATAGTCTAACAGACTATGCAAAATACCTAAATCTTAAAATACCTCAATTTGGATTTTTTCAAACTTTGAGCGACGAGCGGCACGGGTTAACGTCGTTTGATTGAGCTCAAATTTTGGCTCTCTCAATATCTGGAAAGGGGAATCGTTTTGTGGGGTCCAGATGGACAAGATTCCAACATTTTTTCCCCCCCATATGAGATCTGGTCACCCTAGTGCACACAGGCTAGGCCCCCCCCCCCCCCGAGAGGCCTCTGAGGCTGAGAGGGGCAGGAATAAACAGAATAACAAGGACGCTCAGAGACCACGCCAGGCAGTGGCAAAGTACTTGAACTTTAAAGATAAGGAAGAAATACTCAGGGCTTATAAAGGAAGAAGGCGACCACTGATAATTCAGGGACATAAAGTCCTTTTATTTGGAGACTATTCAGCAGAGGTGACACGGAGAAGAAGGGCATTCAGCGAAGCATGCACTCTGTTGTTTAAACGCAACATCAGATTCCAGCAAAACTACCCAGCAACGCTGCGTTTTAGGACAAGAGATGGTGTGATGAGGTCATTTACAGATCCCAAGGAGGCCATGAAAATTATGTCCCACCAGCAATCTTCATCTGGACAACAATCACCTGAAAATACCAGCCTGCCGAGAGAGGAGACAGGGGGAGATGCTGAGGACGAGAGGGGGAGACCCTATCCGTATAGCCTGAGGTCGGATTTGCATTTGGAAGGAGATAATGAAAGAGAGACAATGGCTAAGGCCTGTTTCACACTTCAATTTTTTGTGTCAGTTAAAATCCGCCAAAAAGGCGGAAAGCGGATCCGTTCCTAACTGATGTGAACGGATGCCACCGGATCCGTTTCCGCCGAATGAAGAATTTTAAAGGAACCACTGCCAGGGGGGGAGAGAGAGAGAGAGAGAGAGAGAGAGAGAGAGAGAGAGAGAGAGAGAGAGAGAGAGAGAGAGAGAGAGAGAGAGAGAGAAAGAAAGAGAGAAAGAAAGAAAGAAAGAGAGAGAGTATTTTTTCTGTCCGCCAGAAATGATTTCAGGGTTAAAATTTCCACCTGACATCATTCCTCCGGGCATGCGCACTATAAAAATGCGGATCCTTCAGCACAAAAAAAACGTTACATGGTCCGTCCACGCATCTCGGCGGACGCAAAAAAATTGACGGATCCGCAAAAAACCGGATCCAACAGATGGCCATCCGTCAAGATCCGCCGGTAATGCAAATCAATGGGGAAAAAAACGGATCCGCCAAAAAAAATGGCGGACCCGTTTTTTTTGCAAAAACGGCGAATTTTGACTGATGGTCAAAAACGGAAGTGTGAAACAGGCCTTAGGAACAAAGAACCCCAATGACAATGGCGTTCAGGAAGAACCAAACAAGACAGAATACTAAATGATCTAATGGTTATGAGATTGTGGCAAGATATATCCTAGGGTCACCATAAGTGAAAAAGTATGACTGGAATACCTCACATGATAATATGAAGATGAAAGGGAGAAATTTTTGTGGTCCAAGTTGAGCTACAGAAAGACTAATTACACTCCCAATCACCTAAAATAGGAAGACGTACAGTAATAAGGGATATCATCTGTACAAAACTTACAAATTTACAGGTATATTCACCCGACCGGGTCAATATCAGACGGAACTATGTATGTTCAAGAAAGACTACAGGACAGCTGGTGGAGAGATCCCACTTCTATTTCTTTTTTTCCCCCATCTTATTTCTTTTCACAGGTTCTGGTGGACTGAATGGAGAATTTGGGGTGCTGATTTAATTGGTCTGCAAGCTGATCATACAGGCTGACGGCGAATTTGTGACTTCCAGGTTTATGGACATTGTGAGGTTTTCACAACAAAAAGACATATATAAAGTTGGTGTTACGGTTCTAAGTAGGAACCAGAGAGTGGACCCTCTGGGTCGTGGCTCAAGAGCCCCCGAGGGCGAGCGGCCCAGGTGATGACCACCCCCTATACAGGGAGTGTTAGGGGCAGGCCCAAGGGGGGGGTGAGACCACGACAGCCGGAACCAAAGGGACGACCCAGGGAGTGTACAGAGGGAAAGGCCAAAGGATACTGACTAGAGTAGACCCGGAGCAGGAGGGAACAGAACGTAGGGAACCAGGACCGTTCAGGATGGAGACAGAGCAGGAACGCTGGAAGAAAGAAGGAAGGAAGGTTAGGGGGGACTGACCTAGGGGTACAGACGGAACCCTAGCTAAGGGGCTACCGATGACAGCAGCAGGGAAGGACCAGGCGAGGGTCAGGCACGGAGGCAGCAGAGGGAACTGAGCGGGGGTCCAGACGGGGCTATGGAGCGGTGAGCAGAGCGCAGACTAGGAGAGAGGGGGGACCTGAGAGTCAGGGCGAAGCTGCGCAGGAACGCTAAGCGCCACAGAGAAAGACAAACAGGCGTCTTACCATTCAAGACGCCAAATACCCGGTGGGCGCCGCCATGTTGGGGCGGAGCCACCGGGTCACGTGCTCCCAGGATGCCCCGCGGTCAGAAACGAGCGAGTGCGCATGTGCGTGCCTCTGACGCGCCGTGACCCTGCAAAGCCAGACAGGGCACGGCGCGAGGATGAAGGAGGGATGCACCGGGAGGAGGGGGACCCCAGGTGAGCATCGGGGCGCGTAATAGTACCCCCTTTCTTACTCCCCTCCTTCTTCAGGCGGGATAGAAACCTTCTCATGATATGAGGAGCATTGATGTTCTCCCGGGGCTCCCATGACCTTTCCTCAGGACCGAATCCTTCCCAATCTACCAGAAAGAAGGTTCTACCTCGGACGGTCCTCTTTGCCAGGATGTCCCTGACATCAAAGACGTCCCCAGCGGAGCTAGGTTGCGGAGCGTGGGACGAGGCTGGCTGAAAGCGATTAAACACTGTGGGTTTGAGAAGCGAGACATGGAAAGTGTTGGGGATCCGCAGGGAGGCAGGCAATTTTAGTTTATAGGTTACATCATTGATGCGAGTCAAAACCTCAAAGGGGCCAACGTAACGTGGACCTAACTTATAAGAGGGGATTTTAAGTCGGAGGAAGCGCGAGGACAGCCAGACCTTATCGCCTGGATGATAAGGAGGGGTGTCCAGGCGCCTCTTGTCGGCGTATCTTTTCATCCGATCGCTAGCTCTCTCAAGGGACCTTTTAGTCTCCTCCCAAATTTTAGAGAATTCTGAGGACAAGGAGTCCGCCGCCGGCACGCCCGAGGTGGGGGACACGGGAAGGGGAATGCCCGGATGCTGCCCAAAAACTACAAAAAAGGGAGATTTGGAAGAGGACTCGTTGGGGTGATTGTTGTGAGCAAATTCCGCCCAGGGAAGCAGTGAGACCCAGTTACTTTGGTGTGCATTAGAAAAATGTCGAAGATAAGTGGTTAACACCTGATTGATCCACTCCACTTGGCCGTTGGATTGTGGATGATAGGCGGAGGAGAAATCCAGGACTACCCCCATTGAGCTAGAGAGCTCTCCAGAAACGAGAGGTGAATTGAACACCACGGTCAGACACGATGTGCTGGGGAAAACCATGAAGTCGGAAAACATGATGCACGAAGATCTTCGCCAACTCGGGCGCAGAAGGCAGACCAGGTAGCGGGATGAAATGAGCCATTTTGGAAAAACGGTCTACCACCACCAAAATGACAGAGCAGCCGGAAGATGGTAGTAGATCCGTGACGAAATCCATGGCGATGTGGCTCCAGGGAACTGATGGAACCGGCAAAGGATGTAAGAGACCAGAGGGTAGCTGTCGTGGAATCTTATTCCGGGCGCAGGATGAGCAAGAAGCGGTAAATTCCAGGACGTCCTGGCGGAGTGAAGGCCACCAATAATGGCGGGAGATGAGGGATAGAGTCCTCTTGGCTCCGACATGCCCGGCGACCTTAGAAGAGTGTCCCCAGTGCAGAACCCTTACTCTGTCATGGTCCAATACCAAGGTCTTGCCTGGTGGTGGGTTGACCAAACTTAGAGGGGCTAGGGTGACGATCTTTGCTGGATCGATGATGTGAGCGGGGCTCTCCTCTTCATCGGTCGGGAGAAATGATCTTGATAGGGCATCAGCTCTGATGTTCTTATTACCCGGACGAAAGCGGAGCTCGAAATCAAAGCGTCCAAAAAATAGGGACCATCGGGCTTGCCGGGGATTGAGCCTTTGGGCAGACTGAACATAGGCCAAATTCTTGTGGTCGGTAAATATCGTAAAGGGATAGACAGCTCCTTCGAGATGGTAACGCCATTCCTCTAAAGCCAGTTTGATTGCCAGTAGTTCCTTGTCCCCAATGGAGTAATTGCGTTCGGGGGGAGAAAAGGCTTTAGAAAAGAACCCACAGGTGACAGTCCGGCCAGAGGAGGTTCTTTGCAGGAGAACAGCTCCAACGGAGGATGCGTCGACCTCGAGAATGAAGGGTCTCTCGGCATCAGGACGGTGGAGAACGGGCGCTGTAGCGAATTCTCTCTTCAGAGTTTGAAATGCGTCTTCTGCCTCGGGAGGCCAGAGGCGGGAATTGGCTCCTTTGCGCACAAGAGCAGAGATGGGCTTGGTTATGGTGGAAAAATGAGAAACGAATTGCCTATAATAGTTAGCAAAGCCGAGAAAGCGTTGAATGGCTTTGAGACCAAGGGGACGGGGCCAGGCCAGGATCGTGGACACTTTCTCGGGATCCATCCTCAATCCAGACTTCGAAACGATATACCCAAGGAACGGCAGAGACGGTTGTTCAAAGGCGCATTTCTCCAACTTGGCAAATAGGTGGTTCTCCCTTAGACGCTGCAACACTTGCCGTACATCTCGTCGATGGGTGGAGAGATCTGGAGAGAAGACAAGAATGTCGTCAAGATAAACCACGACACAGGAGTAAAGGAGATCCCGAAAAATATCGTTAACGAGCTCCTGGAATACCGCTGGTGCGTTACAGAGGCCAAACGGCATCACCAGGTATTCATAGTGACCGTCACGGGTGTTGAATGCGGTCTTCCACTCATCCCCAGCGCGAATTCGGACCAAGTTATAGGCTCCTCGAAGATCAAGTTTGGTAAATATTTGCGCCCCTCTCAGGCGATCAAAGAGTTCGGGGATGAGGGGTAACGGGTACTTGTTCTTAATCGCGATGCTGTTCAGACCTCTGTAATCAATGCACGGGCGGAGCGACCCGTCCTTCTTCTTGACAAAAAAGAAGCCTGCGCCCGCAGGAGGGGAAGATTTCCGTATGAAACCCTTGGCTAAGTTCTCTTGAACGTATTCCGACATGGCTTGCGTCTCTGCCGGCGAGAGCGGACAAATCCTACCCCGCAGAGGGGTGGCTCCAGGGACGAGCTCGATGGGGCAATCATAGGGTCGGTGAGGCGGAAGGTTCTCGGCCTCCCTCTTGTCAAAAACATCCGAAAAAGAGCTGTAAGCAATGGGCAACCCGGAGGGTAAGGAGGGGGAAGGAGAACCACCCACGGGACGCACCGGCAGCAGACACCCAGACCTACAGGACTCCCCCCCCAGCGCAGGATATTACCCTTATGCCAGTCTAAGGTAGGGCCGTGGGCTCGTAACCAGGGAAGGCCTAGAAGGATAGGGTGAGAGATGCTTGCTAGGTCATAAAAAGCAATCCTCTCCTTGTGTAGGGCCCCTACCTGGAGTTCTACCTCATGGGTGACCAAGGTAATGGTCTCTTGGAGAGGTTTACCGTCCACGGAAGCAAGGATCCGTGGAGTTTCTAAGGTCTTGACCGGGACCGAAAATTTAAGGACCTCTTTGAGCCTAATAAAATTTCCCGCTGCGCCGGAATCCACATAGGCTGCCAGAGAAAAACGTTTTCCACCAACGTGCAACAAGACAGACAGAGTGAGGGGTAGAGAGGTATCATACACACCTAGGGAGGCCTCTCTTACCTGACCTAGGCGGAGGAGTTTTCCGGACGTTCCGGGCAGGTACGGACCAGATGGGAGTCACTACCACAGTAGAAGCAGAGACCGTGAGTGCGTCTTTCCTCCCGGCGTTGTCCAGATACCTTAAGCCGGTCTACTTGCATGGGTTCAGGCATGGAAGCAGAAGCGGATATTCCGGGCCGGAGACAGGGTAGACCGCGGATGGTTGGGGAAGCACGGGGAAGTCTCCTCTCGCGAGCACGTTCCTGGAACCGAAGGTCGATACGTGTGGCTAGCGAAATGAGATCTTCTAAGGCAGTGGGAGTATCCCGCCCAGCTAACTCATCCTTAATTCGACCCGCGAGGCCTCGCCAAAAGGCCCCTACCAAGGCCTCGTTATTCCATCCCAAATCAGAAGATAAGGTTCGGAATCGGATGGCATACTGACCCACGGTTTGGGACCCTTGGTGGAGGTTAAATAAAAATTCCGTAGTAGAGGCCAGGCGACCCGGCTCGTCGAACACTCGACGAAACGTCTCGAAGAAAGTACTTAGCTGGGAGACTACCGGATCATCACGTTCCCTGAGGGGGTTAACCCACGCTAAAGCGTCTCCCTCAAGATGGGAGACAATAAAAGCCACCTTAGCCCGCTCAGTGGGATATTGCAGGGGCAGGAGTTCGAAATGGAGGCGGCATTGATTCAGGAAACCTCGGCACAGCTTGGGATCCCCGTTATAGCGGGGCGGCTTAGCTAAACGGGGTGGCGGGTGAGGCGCCTGGGCTGGAACGGGGGCTGCAGCAGCCGACTGTAAGGACAGTAGGCGGTCATCTATGGAGGCCATATAACTGAGGATATGGGTCTGGGTATCTCTTTGCTGGGCCAGTTCCTGCTGCAGTCCAGCCAGTTGGGAGGCATTCCCAGGGTCAGAGGACTGGAGCCCGGAAAGACGAGAATCCATGGATTTCATGAAAGCCATGATACGAGCTTGATTCTCCCGCAAAAACAGCAACTCCTTTTGAGCCGCAGCGGCTTCAGCGGGGTCCATGGCCTGTTTGTTCTGTTACGGTTCTAAGTAGGAACCAGAGAGTGGACCCTCTGGGTCGTGGCTCCAGAGCCCCCGAGGGCGAGCGGCCCAGGTGATGACCACCCCCTATACAGGGAGTGTTAGGGGCAGGCCCAAGGGGGGTGAGACCACGACAGCCGGAACCAAAGGGACGACCCAGGGAGTGTACAGAGGGAAAGGCCAAAGGATACTGACTAGAGTAGACCCGGAGCAGGAGGGAACAGAACGTAGGGAACCAGGACCGATCAGGATGGAGCCAGAGCAGGAACGCTGGAAGAAAGAAGGAAGGAAGGTTAGGGGGGACTGACCTAGGGGTACAGACGGAACCCTAGCTAAGGGGCTACCGATGACAGCAGCAGGGAAGGACCAGGCGAGGGTCAGGCACGGAGGCAGCAGAGGGAACTGAGCGGGGGTCCAGACGGGGCTATGGAGCGGTGAGCAGAGCGCAGACTAGGAGAGAGGGGGGACCTGAGAGTCGGGGCGAAGCTGCGCAGGAACGCTAAGCGCCACAGAGAAAGACAAACAGGCGTCTTACCATTCAAGACGCCAGACAGAAATACCCGGTGGGCGCCGCCATGTTGGGGCGGAGCCACCGGGTCACGTGCTCCCAGGATGCCCTGCGGTCAAAAACGAGCGAGTGCGCATGTGCGTGCCTCTGACGCGCCGTGACCCTGCAAAGCCAGACAGGGCACGGCGCGAGGATGAAGGAGGGATGCACCGGGAGGAGGGGGACCCCAGGTGAGCATCGGGGCGCGTAATAGTTGGGATAATGATGACCAGATTTGATGTGTATACTAGGTAGAAGACAAGATCTTCATTGAATGTTGATGGGAGTATTTTGTGTTAAATTAAGTTATCTTCCAGGGGGAAAGTATCATACAAATGCTAGGTTCACATTGGTAGATATTGCTTGGGAGGATGAAGGGGGTGGGAGTAAAGTACTTTTATACCTCTCTGACATCAAAAAGGAGAGATGGAGAAGGACTTTAAGATAATATGGTTGTGAGTATTAAGATGTTAGGAAATTGGTATGATAAATTAAGGGAAATAGATGTTGATCTAAGATTTCAGAGTTTCAAGGTTACATGAGGGTCAGGGCTCAGATAATGGATATAAAATAGTTACAACATGATAAATATGGGATAATAGGCGGGCGGGAAATTGTTTCTCTTATGGTTTGGATAATGACAGAAAAAAGAGGAGTCAACAAAGAGGTTGTTATATGGAGAGAGGGTGAGATGAGAAGGGGGGAAAAAGGGAGGGAAGTTAAAGTTCATGAGTCCACTGCTATTGTACTAATTAATTTATTACTGACTGAGATGACAGTGACTGGCAGTCCATACCTGAGAGGGAGAAGCTTCACACGTCCTCGCAGAAGAAACCATTTTGCAATTAAAAATGGTTAGATTAATAGCATGGAATATAAAAGGGTTGTGCCCACCACATAAAAGGATGATGATACTTTGTCACCTGAAAATATTGAAAGCAGATATAGCCTTGCTTCAGGAGACACACTTGGGTAAAGAAGACTTTTTTAGAATGAAGAAATTATGGGTGGGAGAAGTTTATGGTTCTAGCTCGGTAGACAGAAAAGCAGGAGTCCTAATACTTATACATAAAGCATTGGCACACAAAGTTTCATCCGTAGAAATGGACCAGGAGGGTAGGGTCATCCGTTTGAAATTAGAGATAAATAATGAAAGTATTACCCTGTAAAACATATATATGCCCCGAACATAAATCAAAAGAAATTTTTTATGTCCTTACAGAACAAAATACTGGCTGATAGTGGTAACAACATAATCATAGGAGGAGATTGTAATGAGGTGCTTAAGGAGGAAGAGGACAGAAAAGGGAGCTTAATAAGATTAAATCCAGGAGAAGGGAAGAGATATAGGGGAAAAAAGGTTATTTGGAAGATATGATATCGAATTGGCAGCTGAAAGATGCGTGGAGAACGTCACACCCTATGGATCGGGAATTCTCACATTACTCGCATGCACACAAGACATGGTCGAGAATAGACATGTTCTTTGTGTCAGATAAGATACTACACAAAATGTGTGATGTCAATATTGAGGACATGGTGATATCTGATCATAGTCCTGTATCTCTAGACTTAGCTGACGCACATCAGAAAGGGACGGACTGACTATCTATGGCGATTTCCAGGAAACATGACAAAAGAGCAAGATTTTGTGAAACGGATGGGGGAATGGTGGACAGAGTTTGCAATGTATAATGAGGAGCATAAATCTAACCCTAGACTATATTGGGAAACAGCGAAGGTGGTGATAAGGGGAAACATCATGGCTTACACGCAGAGAATAAAAAAAAGAATAAAAGAGCAGTACTTAGCAGCAAGCAGCGAAGTTAGGAGCAGCTATACAAAATATAAGAACTCACTACTGGATGAGGATAAAGATAAATGGATGCGGGCCAAAAACAATTTTGATGAATGGGCGGAAAAAGAGAGCAATTATATAGAAATCACTGGGAGGTAGAATTAAATAAGTATGGTGACAAAGCAGGGAGAATACTGGCTAATTTGGCTAGGGGAAGATATGTGGGTACATCTATAATGGCAATTAGAGATAAAAAAAGGACAACGACTGACTAATCCCTAAGATATAAACAGAGTGCTGGGCAAATTCTATGCTAGGTTATACAAGGTTGAGGATCATCAAGATGTAGCGGGGGAGACATGGCTGGGTAGAGTTGATATCCCTAAACTGACGGAGGAGGAATTACAGGATTTAAATGGTTCATATCAACACACAAGAAGAAAAGGAAACATACGTAACAATGGAGAGCACCTCAGAAATATCACAATTTTATTCAATGAAACATACAATAAACACCACAAATATAAAAACACTTAAAAATAATTACCAATTGTAACTAATGACTATGGGAGCAGCAACCTCACCAAATGGCATATATAGCAAATAAATTAAATAGAGTCAGAATAGTGTACAACTCCTTCAACAATACACATATATACACAGGAAAAATATCAGATGGCCTTATTTCATGTCTACGTATCACATTACATCCTAGATGAAACCAGATATTATAGATATCATGTACAGAATAAATAAGTCTTCAATATATGGTTAAATAATAATATACTTAGAAAGGTCCTAAATGAAGGTGAAAAAACCTTTACACATGATGGAAGATGGCACCAAATAGCAGCCTACTTAAATAAAGACCAAAATACTAGTCTGCAGTCACCTGCCAGTGTTACCTCACATAGAATTCACAATAAAATGAGGACGTCCCAAAGTGTCTAGGATAACACATACAGTATATGTAAATAGAAAAGGAGAAGAATGCGTCCCCTCATCTATTGCTAAGGCAGCAAGGTCTGCAGATTAAGAGGTAGAGGGCTAGGGGAAGATATGTGGGTACATCTATAATGGTAATTACAGATAAAAAAGGACAACGACTGACTAATCCCAAAGATATAAGCAGAGTGCTGGGCAAATTCTATGCTAGGTTATACAAGGACGAGGATCATCAAGATGTAGCGGGGGAGACATGGCTGGGTAGAGTTGATATCCCTAAACTGACGGAGGAGGAATTACAGGATTTAAATGGTTGCATCACGGAGGAAGAAATTAGTATGGCAATAAAAGGACTGGGGGCCAATAAGGCTTCAGGACCTGATGGATTTAATGGTTCATTTTATAAGGCGCTGAATGAGAAAATAGTTCCCACGCTTAAAGATTTATATAATCACATTTTGCAAGGGGAAGCTATGTCAGAAGGGATGAATACGGCCTACATAAAGCTTCTCCCGAAGGGAGGGAAGGATTTGGAAGACCCTTTGGGATATAGACCGATATCAATAATAAATCAAGATGTTAAACTTCTCTCATAAATAATGGCAGACAGGCTGGCTAGAATACTGCCTAGATTGATATCAAAGCAACAAACAGGTTTTGTGAAGGGAAGATCAGCCGTTACTAATATAAGGAAAGCCATGTTATTGCTAGACAAGATTAGAGGGAAGCATTTGGATAAGAGAGGATCCAGCTATGGTCACACTAGGCGCAGAAAAAGCTTTCGATAATGTGAGGTGGCCATGGTTGGGTCAAGTGTTGGATAAAATAAATCTGGTAGGTCCGTTTAGACAATTTTTGGCGGTACTATATCAGAATCCCAAAGCAAGGGTATACACGCCGGGGTTTCTCTCAGATGCCTTCAAGCTGAAAAAGGGAACGAGGCAGGGGTGCCAACATCTATAAAGTACTTGGGAATTTATTTGGGGAGAACACCGAAACAGATTTATGATCTCAATTTTAAGCTTATCATAGACAAAATAGAGAAGGAGTTGGAGAGGTGGGGAAATCTACCCCTCTCGCTGCTGGGTCGCTGCCACCTAATCAAGATGACAAGCTTTGCGAGATTACTGTACCCAATGCAAACTATCCCAATGTTAATTCATCACGCAGATGTTCTCAGATTAAACAGGGCCTTTTCTAAATTCATCTGGAGGGGTAAAAGAGCGAGATTGGCTATAAGAACTCTAATGCACACAAAGGATGGAAGGGGGAGTGGGATTGCCAAATATTAGGGGATATAATTTATTGTGTTTAATGAGGAATGTAATAGACTGAATTAAAAAAACGGGGCGATATACTGACTACAAATTGGAAACAGAATTTTGTGGTTTGTAGGACCTGACGGCGCTGCTACATACGCCGCTGTCACACATACCGCCAAACATTAAATATTCGGTAATATGTAAAAATACCATTGCCACATGGAAGGCAGTGAGAAAAAAACTAAAAATGTCGTGGAGAGTGTCGAAGCACCTGAATCCTTGGGCAGTTCCTGCCTTTAGATTAGGAAGAGAAAATAAATTATACACAGAGTGGTTGGGGAAAGGTATACAGACGTTAGGGGACTAACTACATCTACAAGAAGGCCGCTGGTTGACGGGATTGGAAGTGAGACAAATTTGAGCTGCCGAGATTTCATTTGATGTTATATAGTCAATTAAAGCATTATGTATTAGACCTCCTTCAGGATGTGAGGAAGGAAATCGATTCAGAAATATGGGAGGACTTGGTTACCAAAGACATTAGAGAAATATCTATCACCTCAATATATGGGATGCTGAGGGACATATTGCGCCCTTCAGGGAAGGGCAAAATATTTCACAAATGGGAAAAACATATACATGATGAAGAACTTGAGCATAAGATTCTGCGGGGCTGGGAATTGGTAAGAAAGCATACCATCAATGAGCAATGGAGAGATAGTTCAGAATAATGCATAAAACAATATGTGGCTTCAATATACCTCCGACTCCGCAGAATCCTGATAGGCAGACAAGTTGCCCAAAATGTACAATGCCCAAAACAGACACAGAACATGGATTGTGGTCATGTCCCAGGACACAAGTAGTAACACCAGAAGCACCAAAAATAACCCCTAAAATTTAGCTTTTAATTCAATAACTAAAAACATTAGTGAAAATGACTAAAAGAAGGAGTAGTAGAGGACAAAAATGAAGGGTGAAAAATATTTTAGTTCTCTTCAGTTATCAAACAATGGGCCACCAGCTAAATTGCCCTAGTCAGCCCTAGTTTAACCCTTCCTAGCCGCGGAGGTTGGCACCCTAGTTGTAGACGATATGGCGCCCCCGCTCAACGTCGGTATCCCCAATGGCCCCTACGTCTCCCTACATATACAAAAGGGACACAAAAAAAGGAACACACACACTTGTAATACCGAAAAAAATAATAAAGAGACATAAATGGTCTCGTAGATAATACTAAATTGCTATGAACTTATCTCGTAGTATTTCTGATGGTATGAAAACCCCAAAAAGAACTTATCTCGGAGTCAAAAAAATGATAGATGGGGTTAATATCAGGCAGCTTAGAGAAGGACTTATCTCGTAGTCACAAAAATGCTAATAAGCTGCAAATGGCAGACCCAATTACCAAATAGCAAAATTATTAAAAAACGGCTACAAGAAAATTCAATGAAAAGCACATATACTGATTTATTTGTCCGGAGCCCCGGACAAACGTTGAAAAAATAGTACAAAAATTGTACATTAAAGGCAGTAAAAAAGCAGCCTATGTAGCACATACGGCGGCCGTTACCTTGCAAGTGGGGGTAAAAATCACCCTATTTCACAGGAATACAATATTCAGCTCAAATCCAATATCAGTGCATAGAACAAAACACACCAAAATGTGCTACCTAACAAAAATCATATATAAAAATAAATGAAAAAATGAGGCTACCATATTCATCTCAGATTATGCAGCGTGGTACACCGATATTCAAGTAGCAATGCATACAAAGTCACATAGCACAATTGCTTAGTAGATTAAATCTGAATAGATAGTACCACAGAGGGATCTGCCAAAAATAATGTACAACATTATACTTATCAGCCACTTGATGCATATGGAAACCCGACGCGTTTCCCCCTCTTAGTCCGCTGTGGGTTCATCAGGGGTCAAAAAGTGGGGTCTCATTACCCCTGGCCGAGAGAGCAATACAGTATTGCTTGTCATCTTGATTAGGTGGCAGCGACCCAGCAGCGAGAGGGGTAGATTTCCCCACCTCTCCAACTCCTTCTCTATTTTGTCTATGATAAGCTTAAAATTGAGATCTTAAATCTGTTTCGGCGTTCTCCCCAAATAAATTCCCAAGTACTTTATAGATGTTGTCGCTTTCGGGATACCCATTATATTACTCTCCTGGCCACGTTTTACCTCACTCCTCATGAACAGAATCTCACATTTAGACTTATTTAAACGAAAGCCCAAGAATTTTCCAAACTTTTCAATTTCAAGCAGCAACGTAGGGTCATCTTCCTCTGGGTTGTTCATGATTAGCTGGTGGCCCATTGTGTGATAACTGAAGAGAACTAAAATATTTTTCACCCTTCATTTTTGTCCTCTACTACTCCTTCTTTTAGTCATTTTCACTTATGTTTTTAGTTATTGAATTACAAGCTAAATTTTAGGGGTTATTTTTGGTGCTTCTGGTGTTACTACTGACTATATAATCCCATTGATTAGTCCTGAGGTCTGTTTTTGCCCAGGACACAAGAACTCTGGTGAAAATTCCAGGATATGTATCTAAAGATATGTGGGATATGGGTAGACATCGATCCATTATGTTGGTTGTTTCACTTTACGACGGGTAAAACAAGAGGGGGACGGCTACATTTCACACCATTGCAATGGTGACAAAACGTCTAATTCTGCAACACTGGCTAGCTAAAACACTCCCAGGGATAAGAGATCAAGAAAGGTTTAACATCGGTCTTATTTTTGGAAAAAAGAGAAACAGAAAGAAATAAAGATAAAATGACGAAATTTTTTTTTTAAAAATGGAGAGTGTTTTTAGAAACGTCACTGACCACCAGAGAAATTCAAGACTTAATGAGCGCCTTTATGGATTCGGATTGGTATCTATTAGAGGATTTGAGTGGTAATCTGGGTAAGCTGAAATGTGTTATATGAGCTATATGGAGGATAAGGAGGAGCTGGAGATAAGGTGTCTGATTTCAGTCAATGTGATCTATGAAAATGTGGACGTAAGGGGGTTTGATAATTTTATACTTGTTAAGTTTATTTTTGCTTCTATTCAGGCTTAGGTGATAAGCATGTTTAAATATGTTCTTTGTAACAATTCAATGCAACGTTTATAACTTGTAATATGCAACTTCATTACAAAATCAATAAAAATGACGTTAAAAAAAAAAAAAACAAAAACAGAAAATCTTTATTGGTTTCCATAAAACATGAAAAAGGCTTCTAAAAAACCCGACTGGTACACACAGGTGATAATTATTAGTAACAAATGCACATAATAAACAGCAAGAAACATAAGGAAAGAGGAAAAAAAAAAAAAAAAAAAAGCAGTACATTTTATCAATAATATAACATGAATTATTTTTTAAGATTCAACCCCGTGGGCACACATGTATCCAAGAGAAGGATCCACAGGGCTTCTCTATCCCGCAAATGTTTTTCCCATTTACCTCCACGTGGATGTTTGTTAATATGCTCAATAGCAAAACCATTCAAAAATGACGTCCCTGTCATGAGATGTTATGAAATGTTTTGAAATATTGGAAATATTACGAATAGTGGGATGTATAATATCATAAATATGTTCACGTATGTGATCCTTTAGTTTTCTGATAGTAGAACCCACATATTTCAAATTGCATTGTTTGCACTCAATGATATAAACAACGTGATCAGAGTTGCAATTCAAAATATCATTTATAGTAAAGATTTTACCAGCAAGGGAATTAGAAAACGTTAGCGTTTTGGTGGAGAGTGAACAGGTCTTACACGGAAAATGGCCGCATCTGTGAAAACCCT
Source organism: Dendrobates tinctorius (assembly GCF_039654945.1). Classification (NCBI taxonomy): domain Eukaryota; kingdom Metazoa; phylum Chordata; class Amphibia; order Anura; family Dendrobatidae; genus Dendrobates; species Dendrobates tinctorius. The sequence goes on from NW_027361771.1 coordinate 34,580,737, forward strand.
TAGTCAATAACCAATGGCTTTTAGTGCGTTTATTTTTTGAGTGAAAAAAACTAGGTGACAAAAAATTGCAGAGAGTAGGAGCTCTCCTGGAAACAATCTGAATGCCATTTTCAAGGATCCATGGTACTGTCACTTCTAAGAATATTTAAATTGCGCTGAACAATGTTAGAAATAGACTTGAAAAAAAACACTGAGTGAGGACTAGAGTGGGACAATTATCTTGAAACCTGGATTGTGTTTCACAATCCTATTAGGAGAAACAACATCAGTAAGAGAATGATCAACATTAAAGATATGCGCGATTTATCTTGTACAATTTTCGGCGCTCTCTCAAAGCTCCAACTGGGATAGTTGCGTTTATTTAATCTGTTCCGAATGCATATGCTGTCTTGTTCAAATGATGTAATGTCACTGCAATTACGTTTACGTTCAATTGATTTGATGGTGTGAGCAGGGTGAAAGCTGTCGGCATGTAGTATGGTATTACCTGCGTTTTTTTGGGGGGGGGGTAAGTAGAACTATCAATAGGAGCAAAAGATGTTCCCACTATACACAAATCTAGAAAACAAATGGATTTGCTGTCAGCGATATGGGTAAACCAGACTAAATTGATTGAAATTCAAATAGTCAATGAAAAGACACATCCGATCCCCCTTTTCATACCAGCAATAAATCGTCTATAGATCTCGAATAATATTGAATGCAGTCAACAAATGGATTATCTGTATTGAAAAAATACAACTCCTCCCACCATGCCATTCTAGCAAAATCTGCGCTCCAGGAAGGAAATAAATAGCGTCCTTTCCTCCCGAGTCTCTCTGTATGGCTAAGCAGTACTGTACAGCCACATATGGGGTATTGACACAGTCAGACATTGTGAGACAAATTTTGGTGCCATTTTTACCCACTTCTTGCGTAAAAATGTAAAATCTGGGGCTAAAATTAAATTTTGATGGTAAAAACGTAGTTATTTTTTCTTCACTGCTCAATGGTATAATATTCTCTGACACACCCGTGGTGTCAATATGATCACTGCACGCTTACAAGAATTCATTGATTATGCTGTTCCTGCACCTCATGGTGTCTCCCAGTGTGTCATGGCACCTGCAAACCATAACAGTAAAATCTGTCGCTCCTTGCCTTCTGAGCTTTGCACTGTGCCTGAAAATTATTTCCCGATTACATGTAGGCTATTGGTGCACTAAAGAAAAAAATGGACCTCAGTTTGTAGTAAAAAAAAAATCCTATTAGCCCTTAGAAAAATTAAAAACTTGGGGCTTAAACAACATTTTAGTGAGGAAAATAGGATTTTATTTTCACGGCTCAACGTTATGAACTTCTGTGAAGCACCTGAGGGTTCAAGGTGCTCACTACATATCTAGATCAGTTCCCTGAGGGGTCTAGTTGCCAAAATGGTGTCAATTGTGGGGGATTTTCACTGTTTAGGCACATCAGGGGCTCTTCAAACGCGATATGGCGTTCGCCATTTGTTGCAGCAAATTTTACATTCATAAAGTCAAATGGCGCTCCTTCCCTTCCGAGCGCTGCTATGCACCCAAACAGTGGTTTTGTCATTCATATGGGGTGTCGGCGTACTCAGGAGAAATTGCACAACAAATTTTGGGATCCATTCTTTCCTCTTACCCTTGTCAAAATAAAAAAAATTTGGATCTTAAGTTATTTTTTGGGGAAAAAAGTTATATGTTAATTTTTTTCTACATTGCAAAAATTCCTGTGAAGCACCTGAAGGGTTAATAAACTTCTTGAATGTGGTTTTAAACTTCTTGAATGTGGTTTTAAGCACATTGAGGGGTGCAGTTTCTAGAATGGTGTCACTTTTGGGTATCATATAGACCCTTCAAAATGACTTCAAATGTGATGTGGTCCCTAAAAAAATGGTGTTGTAAAAATGAGAAATTGCTGGTCAACTTTTAACCCTTATAAGTAGAGATGAGCGAATTTGTTCGGATTTTGTCCCCGAATCTGATTTTGACATATTCGTGCCATGTTCGAACAATATTCGTGCCAAATGTATGTCTTATGATCGGTTCCAAACATATTTGGCAATTTCTACTCCCATTTCCTCTTTCCTTGTTTGGCTGTCTATCAGATAACAAGAGGACTATATTACCAAAACTGCTTTTTCTATTTGAAATCCTCCTGATTCCATTGCCCCGTAGAGATTTAAGGAACCTCAAAAACACCATTTTGAGGTTTGAATGGGCTGGAAAACAGTATCGGATTGCAAAATCCATTCTTTTGGCAGGTAGTTCTATGGGTGGTTTATCCTTGCTAAATGTTGTGTATTATTACTGGGCAGCACATCTGAGCTGGATTCTCACCTGGATGACCCTCCAAGCTTACACAAGTGGATGGAGATAAAAAGCAAAACCATTCAATGGCCTAGATTGATGGCACTTCCATCAAATAAATAAAACTTATAAACAAAGAGGAAACCTTTATGCCAAATATTTAGAAAAATTAGAAATCTTTATTAGGACATATACATACAGTGCCTACAAGTAGTATTCAACCCCCTGCAGATTTAGCAGGTTTACACATTCGGAATTAACTTGGCATTGTGACATTTGGACTGTAGATCAGCCTGGAATTGTGAAATGCACTGCAGCAAAAAAGAATGTTATTTCTTTGTTTAATTTTTTTTTAAATTGTGAAAAGTTTATTCAGAGGGTCATTTATTATTCAACCCCTCAAACCACCAGAATTCTGTTTGGTTCCCCTAAAGTATTAAGAAGTATTTCAGGCACAAAGAACAATGAGCTTCACATGTTTGGATTAATTATCTCTTTTTCCAGCCTTTTCTGACTATTTAAGACCCTCCCCAAACTTGTGAACAGCACTCATACATGGTCAACATGGGAAAGACAAAGGAGCATTCCAAGGCCATCAGAGACAAGATCGTGGAGGGTCACAAGGCTGGCAAGGGGTACAAAACCCTTTCCAAGGAGTTGGGCCTTCCTGTCTCCACTGTTGGGAGCATCATCCGGAAGTGGAAGGCTTATGGAACTACTGTTAGCCTTCCACGGCCTGGACAGCCTTTGAAAGTTTCCTCCCGTGCAGAGGCCAGGCTTGTCCGAAGAGTCAAGGCTAACCCAAGGACAACAAGGAAGGAGCTCCGGGAAGATCTCATGGCAGTGGGGACATTGGTTTCAGTCAATACCATAAGTAACGTACTCCACCGCAATGGTCTCCGTTCCAGACGAGCCCGTAAGGTACCTTTACTTTCAAAGCGTCATGTCAAGGCTCCTCTACAGTTTGCTCATGATCACTTGGAGGACTCTGAGACAGACTGGTTCAAGGTTCTCTGGTCTGATGAGACCAAGATCGAGATCTTTGATGCCAACCACACACGTGACGTTTGGAGACTGGATGGCACTGCATACGACCCCAAGAATACCATCCCTACAGTCAAGCATGGTGGTGGCAGCATCATGCTGTGGGGCTGTTTCTCAGCCAAGGGGCCTGGCCATCTGGTCCGCATCCATGGGAAGATGGATAGCACGGCCTACCTGGAGATTTTGGCCAAGAACCTCCGCTCCTCCATCAAGGATCTTAAGATGGGTCGTCATTTCATCTTCCAACGAGACAACGACCCAAAGCACACAGCCAAGAAAACCAAGGCCTGGTTCAAGAGGCAAAAAATCAAGGTGTTGGAGTGGCCTAGTCAGTCTCCTGACCTCAACCCAATTGAAAACTTGTGGAAGGAGCTCAAGATTAAAGTCCACATGAGACACCCAAAGAACCTAGATAACTTGGAGAAGATCTGCATGGAGGAGTGGGACAAGATAACTCCAGAGACCTGTGCCGGCCTGATCAGGTCTTATAAAAGACGATTATTAGCTGTAATTGCAAACAAGGGTTATTCCACAAAATATTAAACCTAGGGGTTGAATAATAATTGACCCACACTTATGTTTAAAATTTATTAAAATTTAACTGAGCAACATAACTTTTTGGTTTGTAAGATTTATGCATCTGTTAATAAATCCTGCTCTTGTGTGAAGTTTGAAGGCTCTAACTTATTTGCATCTTATCAAACCTGCTAAATCTGCAGGGGGTTGAATACTACTTGTAGGCACTGTACATATAATTAAAAATGAGTTTTGGGGCACTATTATCAGAAAACCATATATTGAGTGTTATATTAAATTGATCTAGAATCTAGACAGACAATCATAAGAAAAAAGGTGTCACAAAGTGCTTTTAAGTGCATAAAGTGCAAATAAATATTTTTGCTGCAAGTTAAACAAGGTATAGGTAAAGTACCTTATAGTAATATCTTAATAAAAATAGTTAGCAGCATATCACATAAATTAGCAACACCATAATTCTAGAATTACATACACATTGGAGGCAGAGCGTGATTGCAGGTTTAAATAAAGCAAGTGTACACAACCTGAGGATGCAGCAATGGAAGCAACGCTCCTGCCGACCGACCGGAAGTGACGTCAGAGCAGATCGGCGTAAAGGCCCACAAATCTACGCCACCATCCGATGCGCCAGAATGGGAGGGTGAAACAAGCAGTCTGCTGAACGTGCCTCCATGGGGACACACAGTTCCAGGAGTTGGAGGGAGCGCACACCGCAGGAGGGGGTTGGTATGCTAATGTCAGTGTTTGTTTATATTTGTATATATAATTCCCTGAATGTGTGTGTACCTCTGTATAGTGTACTGTCTAAACACAGGCTGAAGTCTATTTTTTCCTTTATTATAAATCAATAGAGGGGATAGATGTTGTCAGATCTATGTACATGCTCAGTAGTGAGACACAAAGAAAAAACACAGTATGACAAATGTGCAAAAATACTCTGTTGTAAAAAAATATATGTAACAGTAGACAGCAAGTGTTAGTAAAAAGATGACAACAAAAACAGGGTATTTAGTTGATATGTTTTTTGCAAAAAATGTATACGAAGCCACTCCACCATGTCACGGTATACCCTTCTCGGAGCAGTCCTATCTAATGTATTTAAAACCTGAGCACGTGAGCAGTACCTACATGAGCAGGATTCAGAAAGGCGCTTCCAAGATGGCTCTTTATGTGCATGTCTCACAAGAGAGAGGCGGGAATCTCCCAAAGCTTGCATAAGCAAGAAACTAATAGATTAAAAACACATGAGACATGCACAAAAGTGAACAGGTCGGTAGGACAGTGTTCACACCACCCATTTTTTAATCTATTAGTTTCTTGCTTATGCAAGCTTTGGGAGATTCCCGCCCCTCTCTTGTGAGACATGCAGATAAAGAGCCGTCTTGCACAGCGTGCCCACATCATGGAAGCGCCTTTCTGAATCCTGCTCATATAGGTACTGCTCACATGATCAGGTTTTAAATACATTACATAAGACTGCTCCGAGATGGGTATACTGTGACGTTGGTAGAGTGGGTTAGTATACATTTTTTGCAAAAAACGTATCAACTAAATACACTGTTTTTGTTGTCATCTTTTTACTAGCACTTGCTGTCTACTGTTACATATATTTTTTACAACAGAGTATTTTTGCACGTTTGTCATACTGTGTTTTTTCTTTGTGTTTCAGTCTTTGGGTGGTGTGAACACTATCCTACCGACCTGTTCACTTTTGTGCATGTCTCGTGTTTTTAATGCTCAGTAGTGAGGCAGTGCTGTGGGGTCAGGGTATGTACATGCTCAGTAGTGAGGCAGTGCTGTGGGGTCAGTTTATGTACATGCTCAGTAGTAAGGCAGTGCTGTGTGGTCGGGGTATATACATGCTCAGGAGTGAGGCAGTGCTGTGGGGTCGGGGTATGTACATGCTCAGAAGTGAGGCAGTGCTGTGGGGTCGGGTTATGTACATGCTCAGAAGTGAGGCAGTGCTGTGGGGTCGGGTATGTACATGCTCAGAAGTGAGGCAGTGCTGTGGGGTCGGGTTATGTACATGCTCAGAAGTGAGGCAGTGCTGTGGGGTCGGGTATGTACATGCTCAGAAGTGAGGAGGTGCTGTGGAGTCGGGGTATGTACATGCTCAGTAGTGAGGAGGTGCTGTGGAGTCGGGGTATGTACATGCTCAGTAGTGAGGCAGTGCTGTGGGGTCCGGGTATGTACATGCTCAGTAGTGAGGCAGTGCTGTGGGGTCGGGGTATGCACATGCTCAGCAGTGAGGCAGTGCTGTGGAGTCGGGGTATGTACATGCTCAGCAGTGAGGCAGTGCTGTGGAGTCGGGGTATGTACATGCTCAGCAGTGAGGCAGTGCTGTGGAGTCGGGGTATGTACATGCTCAGTAGTGAGGCAGTGCTGGGGGGTCGGGGTATGTATATGCTCAGTAGTGAGGTAGTGCTGTGGGGTCGGGGTATTTACATGCTCAGTAGTGAGGTAGTGCTGTGGGGTTGGGGTATGTACATGCTCAGTAGTGAGACAGTGCAGTGGGGTCGGGGTATGTACATACTCAGTAGTGAGGCAGTGCTCTGGGGTCAGGGAAATAAAGGAATCGGAGGTTTGGCTTAGGGTGTGTGCTCACGCTGCGGATTCTGCTGCGGATCGGCAGCAGTTTTTGCTGCAGTGTACAGTACCTTTATATTCTATGGAAAACAAAAACCGCAGTGCACACTGTGCAATTTTTCCGCGAGGATTTGCTGTGGTTTCAAAACCACATCATATCACTTCTTTGTGTGGAATCTGCAGCGGTATAGCACCTGCTCCATTGTAGAGGTGTCAAACTGCAGGTTAATCCACAGATTTTGAAAAATCTGCAGCATGTGCACACACCCTTATCAACTCCATAGCCCTGACAAATACTGAGGTAAAAGAAATAAACCTCACAACATACTGAACGTGTGCACAATGGAAGTAACTCCAGGTAGGCCCCTTAGGCTATGTGCACACGTAGTTGGAAGTGCTGCGGATTTTTCAGCGCGGATTTTGAAAAGTCTGCAGGTCAAAATACCTGCGGATTAGCCTGTGGTTTCACACCTCACAATGGTGAAGGTGGGAAACCGCACCAAGAATTGACATGCTGCGGATTGTAGCCCGCGGAAAAATCCGCAGCATGCGCACAGCGGTTTTTTGGTTTTACCACTGCAAACAATGGTACCTAGTCCATGAGCCGGGCCAGATATCGGTACTACCCGGAGTGACTAATTCTCTTTGGTGTTTTTAGGTAGATGCATGTCTGTAGTTTATGTTTTGATATGATAGCCCTTGCACATCAGTAGCTTAACCCCTTCAGGCCTATTTGTACCCAAATGCCTAGGCCATTTTTTGTAAATCTGACCTGTCACTTCATGCGGTAATAACTTCGGGACGCTATCACCTACCCACGCCATTCTGAGACTGTTTTCTCGTGACATATTGTACTTCATGGTAGTGCTAATTGTGAGTCAATAGATTTTACCTTTTTCTGCATAAAAAAATTACAAAATACACGAAAATTTGGGAAAAATTCGCTATTTTTGAACTTTGAAATTCTCTACTTTTTACAAAAATGCTGATACCCCCCATAACAGTTATTAGTTTACATTCTCCACATGTCTACTTCACATTGGCATCATTTTGGAAATGAAATTTTATATTTTTCGGATGTGATAAGGCTCATAGTTTTATACGCAATTTTTAAAGTTTACGACTAAATTTCCAAAACCCATTTTTCCAAGGACCAAGTCAGTTCGGATGTCACTTTATGGGTCTTGAATAACAGAACCCACCCATACATTACCCCATTTTGCAAACTACACCCCTCAAGGTGTCCAAAACGGATTTTCAAAACTTTGTTAACCCCTTAGGTGTTGCACAGGAATTCAAGCAAAATGACAGTGAAATATCAAAATTTCAATTTTTTTGGCAGATATTCCATTGTAATCCAATTTTACCTGCAACCCAGCAAGGGTTAACAGCAAACCCAAACCCAAAATTGGTTACCCCAATTCCGCAGTTTATAGAAACACCCCACATGTACACGTAAACTAAATTATGGGCGCGCAAGAGGGCTCAGCACAGAAGGAGAGCTAGGCGGTTTTTGGGATAATAGATTACACTGGAAGAAATCCAGTGGGCCATGTCGTATTGGAGAGACCCTGAGGTACCCCCAGAGTGGAAACCCCCAAAAGGTTACCGCATTTTGGAAACTACACCCCCTAAGGAATGTTTTAGGGGGTATAGTAACCACTTTGACCCAACAAGCGCTCCATTGGAGTTTCATGCACTTGGTTGAGGAAATTGAAAAGTACGTTTTTTACCGAAAAACGTCGCTTTAGGCCCACATTTTTCATTTTGAAAAGGGGGACCAGGAAAAAGTACACCCCACTTTTTATTCCCCATTGTCTCCCGAACACGGCAATACCACAAGTGTTGTCTAAAACCACAGTATTGGCGCATATGGGAGGGGGAGGGGGGGATGTGTAGTGTAGTGTTTTTGTTTTTTTTAACTTTCTTTTACACTTTTTGCCTGCCTGCCCAGACTTGCTGGGACTTGTGGTACCACAAGTTCCAGCGAGTGCAGGCAGGTCCGGCCAGCCTGCACAGTGCAGCGATCGTCCCTGTATGAGACCCTGTGCTGACAGGATCTCATACAGGCAGAGGCGACACTGTGTCGGCCCTGCTACATCGCTGCTATGGCTAGAACGATGTTCTAGCCAATCGCAGCACAGGGGGAGGAGATCAGACACTGACATCCTCCCCCTGGCCTGTGGAGTGACTGGTAAATGCACCAATCGCTCCACAGGCACGAACCCCTGCAGCGAATCACGCCATGTTTTACAAGGCATGCTGCGATTCGCTGGGCTATATAGCCCAGCGAATCACAGTGATTCTAGCTGCAGGGGGTCTGCGCGATGGCCACACACGGCGAGGGGACAAGCCCTGCTGCCGGTAAGTGCGGCCATCTACCCCCGATCCCCGCGCGATTAGCGGCGGGGACGCTAAAGGGGTTGTGCAGTACTAGTACTGCTCTTGTCCTTTGGTCCAGGACGAGAGAGCAGTACTCGTACGGCGCTCGGTGCCAAGGGTTTTAATGTTTTTCTTTGTGTTTGCAGGTGTTTACTGACATATCTAATGGCATGATGGAAGTAACAGCGAGGAAGAAATCACGGATCGACTGTATCATACACTGCTCTAATGATGACAGTGATGATCTGGCGTCCCTACAGGATTTGGACTCCTGGAAAACATTGCTTAGGGCTGCAGAGATCAGACAGCATGAATCCGTCCTGGAAGCAGCTAAGGGCCTTGAAGAACGAGAAATACCACACATACAATATCACCGTAAATGTCGTAGTCTCTTTACAATGAAGAAGTCACTGGATTCTATCCTTGCCAAGGGTGTCAATGTCGAAACAGCAAGCGAAATCCCCAGGAGGAGGCTACCGAAGGGTACCCCCAGTGAGAGCAGGGTGTATGCCAAAGTATGTATGTTCTGCGAGAAGTCAAGCAAGTATCTCAAAGGAGAAAAAACAAGGGAGCCAATCGTCCAGTGTGTTGAGCTACAAGCAGATGAGACGATCCGCAGAGCAGCGATAAGGAAAGGCACACAGAGAATCCTTGGTTTACTTAGAGACCTTGTTGCTTCAGAGGGGCACTACCACAAGTCGTGCTACAAACTATTCACAAAAGATGATTCCCAAGTGGCCTGTAGGTCTGGTGCAGCAGAAAATCAGGAAGAAAGCAAGGAAGTACGCTACGGAGAGGCAGAGAGAGAAGCCCTTGAGGAACTCTTCTTGTATATAAGGACTGAATTGTTCCCAAACCCAGAAGTACTGCCTATGATAAACCTCACATCTAGGCTTCAGAGATACATGATGTCCCGTGGTATCATCAAACTGAATCCATCGACAAAGAAACATGTTTGCCGAAAACTTGAAACAGAGTTTGGTGAATCACTCCGCTTTCTCTCCGATGAGAAAGGTAAGCTTCTAGTCCATCCATATAGCCTATCAATGGACGACCTTGCCCGGCAAGCACACAGCATGACAAAAGATCTGCAAGAAGCAAGAGCCGCTAACTCTGGAGATGTCGTAACCAAAGCAGCAATGCAGCTGAGGAATGAGATCAAGAAGCAAGATGTGAGTCAGCCATGGCCTCCCGATACAGATCAGAATGTCGTTCCTGCATTAGTCACTCAATTCCTGCAAACCCTGCTTACAGGAGATTGTGAGTGCCAAACTCCCTCTGAAAGAGCTCAACGTCTTGTCACATCCTTCGGCAGTGACTTGGTTTTTGCTGTTACCAATGGAAAGACAAAGCCACCCAAGCACGTACTGCTGTCCTTTGCAATTAAGTCTTTGACCGGCAATACAGAACTGGTTCGAACTCTGAATCGTCTTGGCCACTGTGTGTCATATTCAACGGCTGAGGAGATCGATACAGCCCTTTGTATCCAGAAGTTGGAATGTTCAACGGATGACATCCCAATGCCAGCAAATATCTACCCTGGTGTGTTCACAACCTTGGCCTGGGATAACATTGACAGACTTGAGGAGACACTAAGTGGAGCAGGTACATCTCAGAGTCAATGGCATCGCTGTTCAGTCCAATGTTGCATGCTCTGTGACAAAGGTCCTGCCAGATGTAACCAAGTCGAAGAAAAGAAGCATAATTCCGACAGAATTAATGCTACCAATATACAATGTTGGGCGGCGGGGAGGGCCACCCAGGATTGAGACTGCGAATGTTAACACTACCGAGGAGGTCCAGGATTCAAAAACCAAGAACCATATCTGGCTTCTGGCTAGAATGTCAGACCATGAGGATCAGACCATTAGCAGTTGGACTGGGTTCAACATCCAAATCCGCAGCGACATTGTAGTGGCCCAGGACACTGTAAGCTACCTGCCCACTATCATTGCTCCTGCAACAGCCATGTCCACGGTCAATGAAGTCTTGGAGCAAACACATGCCATCATGCAGACCCTGAAGCTTAACAGAATTGTGTGCGTGTTTGATCAAGCACTCTATGCCAAAGCTGCCGAGGTTATCTGGAAACAGAAGTTCAAGAACATTATAATTAGAAAGGGTGTCTTCCACACAATCTGTAATCTCCTCTCCATCATAGGTAAGAGATTTCAGGATGCAGGCCTTAGAGATCTATGTGTTGAATCCGGTGTCATTGCTGAAGGATCAGTGTCTGGAGTGATGGACGGCCGGAGGTACAACAGAGCAGTGAGACTACACAAGCTGGTCTATGAAGCACTTATGAAGCTTGCATGGAAAAACTTCCTTCCATGGCTAGAAGAAAACCATGCAAGGGACCTTCACCATCTGGATGAAACACTGCAGAACATCACAAACTTTCGCATCAGTGGGTTGCAGGGATCCTTCGAAAAGTTATTGGATAATGAATCTTGCACACTTACCCTGAAGCTCTTTCAAGTTTATCTTGAGACCTTCAGAAATGAACAACTCTCAGCATTCTGGATGTCATACTTGGACATGGTCGAGACCATGCTGGCCCTGGTTCGAGCTTCAAGAGAAGGCAACTGGATGCTTCACCTAGGAGCAATCCGACAGATGATACCGTGGTGTTTTGCCTATGACAAGGTCAACTATGCCCGATACCTAACCTATTACTATGCTACGATGTCTCGGCTGCCCATAGACCACCCAGAGGTCCATGAATACTTCATGAAAGGTGGCTTTTCGGTCCAGATCGGTAGCAAGAATCCTTTTTGGACGGATTCCTGTGGACCAGACCATCGAAGAAACAATCAACAAAGACACCCAGACACCAGGGGGCACAAAAGGCTTCAGCCTCAAAGTTGGAGCTGTCGCCAGATTCTACCTGACATCGGTGTACCGCAGCATGTACTTGAGGCAGCTGAGGGCCCTAGTAGGCCAACAATATACTGACTTCAGTCATTCAGACCTACAGGTGTCCAGGATTAGAAGAGATGAAGCCGATGTCCGATCTTTTGTTGAACTGCTGGAGACTGGTTGGTTGAACCCCTTCAACAAAGAGCATAATGGTGACCTTATCAGTTTATCAACAGCGACTGCAGCACCACCAGATGTAGCCAAAGACCTTCTAGGGGCATACAGCATAGGAGAGGATGCATATCACACATTCAAGGATGAGCGTTTGGGTACCGATACGCCAACTACACTGTTTCATGACAAGATGACGAAGAACAATCTTAAAACGTTCTCTAACATCAGAATGAAGACACACAGACAAGGCCTTGGCAAGGAGGTAATTTTGAAGGCTGACAGGAACCTATTTGGCCAGATGATACTTGTAGCTGAGAACAGAAAGCTACAAATGAGTGATGTCTTGACTCATCCCCTGGGGCCATTGCCATGGGCACTTGCCAACGGTGATGGGTCTATCCGCAAGACCAACAAGGCTGCCCTAAGCAAGGGAGTTGGAGAGGAATGCTCCTCCTGCAGAGGTGATCCCTGAGCCCTCTGCAACCATCATTGATGGGATGAGCCTGGTTCAGAAACTGAAGGGAAACGATGCAACATTTGCCCAGCTAGCAGGCACAGCAATGAGTCGCGCTATCCACGAGGGTGCTAAGAGCAAGCGCATTGATATTGTCTTTGACGTCTACAAGGAGACATCCATCAAAGATACAGAAAGAGTCAACAGATATGAAGGCACAGGGATCCATTTCAAGAACATTCAATATGGGCACAACATCCAGCAGTGGAGAAAGCTACTAAGTAATTCCTCCAACAAGGCAAGTCTCAAAGTTTCTGGTAGAAGAATGGAAGGCGAAACACCACAGGGAGAAGCTTGAGGAGAAGGAGATGTATGTCACATGTGAGCAGCTCTGCTTTAAGATCACCAAAGAACAGTGGGAAGAGGCTGCTGACCTTAAGTCAAGTCAAGAAGAAGCAGACACACGCCTCCTTCTCCATGCTCTTCATGCAGCAGAATCTGGTTACAAGTCTGTCATCATCACTTCAGAGGATACTGATGTCATGGTCCTGTGTCTGGGCATGTGCCACAAAATCCCATCCCACCTGTTCCAGAAATGCGGTACACAGAACCGGACAAGATTCCTGGATATCACCACTCTGAGCAGAACATTGGGAGGCAGCATGTGATTCATTGATTGGTATGCATGCATGTAAAGGCTGTGACACAGTCAGTGCATTCGCTGGCCGTGGGAAGATGACGACACTCAAGCAGTTGATGAACAAGACATACCAGGATGCCTTTCAGGAAGTTGGTCGTTCATGGGAAGTGTCTCCCGAACTCTTTGAGAAGTTACAGGAAATCACCTACCACATATACTTGCCAACTACCCAAACAACTGAGGTAAACAGGCTCCGGTATCAGCTGTTCTGTGCCAGACGTGGAGTGGTAGTCAAGTCAACTCCCTCCTTGCCAAGACTGCCTTTTCATGCATGCACTGCGTGCAAACTACCAGGCTGCGATCTGGAGAAGTCTGCAGAGCCAGCCATTTGTTGCAAACCCAAGACTGCGGTTGGATGATAGATAATGACGGAAAGCTTGTTGTCAAGTGGATGCGAGGGGCACCAGCACCAGAAGCTATTATCCAGCTACTGTCCTGCAAGTGTGTGCGGTCATGCGAACTTCCTCAGTGTACTTGCCTCAGCAATGGCCTGAAGTGCACGGACATGTGCAGGTTACAGACATGCCAGAACAAGGGTATTGAAGACGAGCCAGTAGAACAACAGTCAGATTCAGAGTCTCATGTTGAAGATATTATGGAGTAACGTTATATAATTATACATACACACACAATAAATATATATATATATATATATATATATATATATATATATATATATATATATATATATACACACACACACACACACATTAGTATGGACAAGCCCATGACATGTTCAGTGTGTATTTACATAACTTGGATTAAATTTTGTTACAAATACTACATGCATTGTATTGACATTTTGGCATTTCCCCTAAATCGACCTTTAATCATTATTTTTTGGAAATATAGGTAGGATCTATTCAAAAGGTGAAAAATACCATTAACCCCTTCGCACCGGCCGCCGTAGCGGTACGGCGAATCGTACCCGGATCATATGCCGGGCGATCGCCGCGGGTCGGGAGCCGGTTCCCGGTGCAAAGTGGTTACTGTACCTCTTAACACATTCCTTAGGGGGTGTAGTTTCAAAAATGGGGTCACTTTTTTGGGGTTTCCACTGTGTGGGACCTCAGAGTGTCTTCAAATGTGACATGGCCCCATAGATTTCTTACAGTGAATTTTGCCGCAGCTTCGCTTACGAAGCCTGCCGTGCGCCAATACTGTGGTTTTAGACAACACTTGTGGTATTGCCGTGTTCGGGAGACAATGGGGAATAAAAAGTGGGGTGTACTTTTTCCTGGTCCCCCTTTTCAAAATGAAAAATGTGGGCCTAAAGCGACGTTTTTCGGTAAAAAACGTACTTTTCAATTTCCTCAACCAAGTGCATGAAACTCCAATGGAGCGCTTGTTGGGTCAAAGTGGTTACTATACCCCCTAAAATATTCCTTAGGGGGTGTAGTTTCCAAAATGCGGTAACCTTTTGGGGGTTTCCACTCTGGGGGTACCTCAGGGTCTCTCCAATACGACATGGCCCACTGGATTTCTTCCAGTGTAATCTATTATCCCAAAAACCGCCTAGCTCTCCTTCTGTGCTGAGCCCTCTTGCGCGCCCATAATTTAGTTTACGTGTACATGTGGGGTGTTTCTATAAACTGCGGAATTGGGGTAACCAATTTTGGGTTTGGGTTTGCTGTTAACCCTTGCTGGGTTGCAGGTAAAATTGGATTACAATGGAATATCTGCCAAAAAATTGAAATTTTGATATTTCACTGTCATTTTGCTTGAATTCCTGTGCAACACCTAAGGGGTTAACAAAGTTTTGAAAATCCGTTTTGGACACCTTGAGGGGTGTAGTTTGCAAAATGGGGTAATGTATGGGTGGGTTCTGTTATACAAGACCCATAAAGTGACGTCCGAACTGACTTGGTCCTTGGAAAAATGGGTTTTGGAAATTCAGTCGTAAACTTTAAAAATTGCGTATAAAACTATGAGCCTTATCGCATCCGAAAAATATAAAATGTAATTTCCAAAATGATGCCAATGTGAAGTAGACATGTGGAGAATGTAAACTAATAACTGTTATGGGGGGGTATCAGCATTTTTGTAAAAAGTAGAGAATTTCAAAGTTCAAAAATAGCGAATTTTTCCCAAATTTTCGTGTATTTTGTAATTTTTTATGCAGAAAGGTAAAATCTATTGACTCACAATTAGCACTACCATGAAGTACAATATGTCACGAGAAAACAGTCTCAGAATGGCGTGGGTAGGTGATAGCGTCCCAAAGTTATTACCGCATGAAGTGACAGGTCAGATTTACAAAAAGTGGCCTAGGCATTTGGGTACAAATAGGCCTGAAGGGGTTAAGCTACTGATGTGCAAGGGCTATCATATCAAAACATAAACTACAGACATGCATCTACCTAAAAACACCAAAGAGAATTAGTCACTCCGGGTGGTACCGATATCATCAAAATTGGCTCTTGGCTCGTACAACGCAGCAGTATATGCTGCGGACCCGCAGGGCCAGAAACGCTACGGATCCGCAGCAGAGTGCGCACCGTGTGCACAGAGCCTTAATTTGTGCCCGGTACAACGGCCCCATCTGCTCCCCCCGTGCATACATTGCCAACTGCCCCCAAATGGGAATAATGAGAAAATCTGTCATTAACTGACAGTGAAAGCGCAGACCAGGAGACGCAGATTTCTACAACATATATAAGTGCTCAAGCGTATTACTGATCTATGAAATAATTACAGGAAAAGTTACGATGTAATCCACTCATCACCTGACACCAGGGATTGCTCCTGGCGGTGTCCAGAAATAGGCTGATAGGCGCCATCTTTCTTCTAACATACTGGTATAAAGTCATCAAAATATGCCAATAAAGATTTTTTCTTGCATATAGAACCTGCACAAACACGTCATGAATGAGGGAAGTCCCGGCAGATAACTACAGGGGGTGCACTGCAGCAGGAGGCGCTTCCATCAAGTCAAGGATCAGCACCGCCACCGACGCTCAGGTCCACCGGCTGCCTCAAAAAAACTCAGACCTGAGACCTCCCGCTCACCGGCCTGCAGCAATAGGCGATCACGTGGTACAGACACACCAATCAGGTGATCACTCACTCACCTGCCGGACTTCTAGCTTAGAGCAGCACGTGACGCTGACGTCATCAATGTCCAACCACAGCGCGAGTCACTGCCACAGGAAGTTGCTTCATTTCCCTGTTAGTAACTTCCTGGCGACGGCTAGGTAGGGAGACCGGAGAGAAGACATTGATGAGGCGGGCAGGGACCGGTGATATCACATGGTCTGCTTTCTAGGTACGTGCCGCACACAGGAGGAGT
This sequence comes from Dendrobates tinctorius, assembly GCF_039654945.1. Lineage (NCBI taxonomy): Eukaryota > Metazoa > Chordata > Amphibia > Anura > Dendrobatidae > Dendrobates > Dendrobates tinctorius. Next base: position 34,597,074 of record NW_027361771.1, read on the forward strand.
AGACCCTGGTGTCCAATATGAGACCGCGTTACAGTGCAGGTGGAGCAGACTGCGGTGTCCTCTGTCTGGTTATTGTAATACAGGAGGGGAAGGGTCTGACCTGTACCAGCCTGCTCATTACAAGGCAGGAGGGTAGTGCAGGTGCAGTGAACTGTGGTGTCCAGACCTTAGAGTTGTATAGATGGAGCAGACTTGTGTCCCCTCTGTATGTGCTTGTTATATCACAGCTGCTTGCAGTGCAGGCGAAGCAGTCAGCGACAGCACAGGTGGAGCAGACTTATGTATCCCATTCATAACAACACGAGTAGAGCAGGCTTTGTTGTTATTTGCTCAGTTAAAAATACAGGTGGCGCAGACTGTAGTGTTAAATGGTTAATAGCACCTAATGACACAGGTGGAGCAGACTGTAGTGTTCTATGGTTAGTAGCACCTAATGACACATGTGGAGCAGACTGTAGTGTTAAATGGTTAATAGTATCTAATGACACATGTGGAGCAGACTGTAGTGTTAAATGGTTAATACTATCTAATGACACAGGTGGAGCAGACTGTAGTGTTCTATGGTTAATAGCATCTAATGACACATGTGGAGCAGACTGTAGTGTTAAATGATTAATAGCACCTAATGACACAGGTGGCGCAGACTGTAGTGTTAAATGGTTAATAGTATCTAATGACACATGTGGAGCAGACTGTAGTGTTAAATGGTTAATAGTATCTAATGACACATGTGGAGCAGACTGTAGTGTTAAATGGTTAATACTATCTAATGACACAGGTGGAGCAGACTGTAGTGTTCTATGGTTAATAGCATCTAATGACACATGTGGAGCAGACTGTAGTGTTAAATGATTAATAGCACCTAATGACACAGGTGGCGCAGACTGTAGTGTTAAATGGTTAATAGTATCTAATGACACAGGTGGTGCAGACTGTAGTGTTCTATGGTTAATAGTATCTAATGACACAGGTGGAGCAGACTGTAGTGTTCTATAGTTAATAGCACCTAATGGCGCAGGTGGAGCAGACTGTAGTGTTCAATGGTTAATAGCACCTAATGATACAGGTGGAGCAGACTGTAGTGTTCTATGGTTAATAGCACCTAATGACACAGGTGGAGCAGACTGTAGTGTTCTATGGTTAATAGCATCTAATGACACAGGTGGCGCAGACTGTAGTGTTTTATGGTTAATAGCACCTAATGACACAGGTGGAGCAGACTGTAGTGTTCTATGGTTAATAGCACCTAATGACACAGGTGGCGCAGACTGTAGTGTTCTATGGTTAATAGCACCCAATGACACAGGTGGAGCAGACTGTAATGTTCTATGGTTAATAGCACCTAATGATACAGGTGGAGCAGACTGTAGTGTTCTATGGTTAATAGCACCTAATGACACAGGTGGAGCAGACTGTAGTGTTCTATGGTTAATAGCACCTAATGACACAGGTGGCGCAGACTGTAGTGTTTTATGGTTAATAGCACCTAATGACACAGGTGAAGCAGACTGTAGTGTTCTATGGTTAATAGCACCTAATGACACAGGTGGAGCAGACTGTAGTGTTCTATGGTTAATAGCACCCAATGACACAGGTGGAGCAGACTGTAATGTTCTATGGTTAATAGCACCTAATGATACAGGTGGCGCAGACTGTAGTGTTAAATGGTTAATATCTAATGACACAGGTGGCGCAGACTGTAGTGTTCTATGGTTTATAGCACCTAATGACACAGGTGGCGCAGACTGTAGTGTTTTATGGTTAATAGCACCTAATGACACAGGTGGAGCAGACTGTAGTGTTCTATGGTTAATAGCACCTAATGACACAGGTGGAGTAGACTGTAGTGTTCTATGGTTAATAGCACCTAATGACACAGGTGGAGCAGACTGTAGTGTTCTATGGTTAATAGCATCTAATGACAGGTGGAGCAGACTGTAGTGTTCTATGGTTAATAGCATCTAATGACACAGGTGGCGCAGACTGTAGTGTTCTATGGTTAATAGCACCTCATGGCGCAGGTGGCGCAGACTGTAGTGTTCTATGGTTAATAGCACCTCATGGCGCAGGTGGAGCAGGCTAGTGTTACATGCTTAATCGCACAGGTGCAGCAGACTGTAGTGTTCTGTGCTTAATGGCATCTAATGGCACAGGTGCTTATTTTACACTGGTGGAGTAGACCTGAGTTTTAATAGGAGACTCCTCAGTATAATATCGGGGGAAGTGTGCAAGGCTAATCATTATAAGAGGTGTCTTGTGACTGACTACTTATAATAGCGCAAATGGAGAAAAAAAAAACAACTTTGTTCTTTTCAAGACCTTAAAGGGAATCTGTCACCTCATATTAGCCCTATGAGCTGCCGCCACCGCCATCAGGGGCTTATCTACAGCATTCTGTAATGCTGTAGTTTACCACCCGATGTAACCTGAAAGATAAGTAAAATGAGTTAGATTATACTCACCCGGGGATCCGGTCCGATGGGTGTCGCGGTCCGGTGCCTCCCATCTTCTAGCGATGACGTCCCCCTTCTTACTCCTGCGTGGCTCCTGCGTAGGCATGCTGATCTGCCCTGTTGAGGTCAGAGTAAAGTACTGCAGTACTCTGCTCTGCCCTCAACAGGGCAAATCAGTATGCCTACGCAGGAGCCACGCAGAAGTAATAAGGAAGACGTCATCGTATGAAGATGGGAAGTGCCGGACCGCGACACCCACCGCTCCTGACCACGCCCCCCTGTTGAGTATAATCTAACTCGTTTTTCTTCTCTTTCAGGTTACATCTGGGGCTTATCTACAGCATTACAGAATGCTGTAGATAAGCCCCTGATGGCTGTGGCCGCATCTCATAGGCCAAAAATGAGGTGACAGATTCCCTTTAATTGTACCACAAGACGTTTGTATAGTAAGGTCACCAGAGCTTGCTCCTGCTTATTTGACGCTCTATTATTGGAGGGGTCTACATATATAGTCTGTGAGGATATTCAGGGTGATCATGGTAGGGAATTTATTAACGCATTGGGGAGGGTTTTTTTTGTGTAGTTATCAAGTATAATATGGTGACTACTGCAGTCATTGTGGAGTCAGGTGTAACAAGGTCACTACCACTATGTCCCAAGATCATAAAGAAAAATGTCAGGACGTTTTGGATATGAAAGTGAAAGTTAATATCTTTAGTTCAGCCTTAATAATGGTTGGTGCCCTTTGACTAGCCCCAGATACCATGCTATTCTAATATAGCTATTGGCTTGTAGCTCTTTCTGATAGAAGATCCTCTAGTGAAGAACCTGGAGCAAATTAATAGCTTGGCCAGGAACTCTCACACACACAGTGGGGGAAATACTGTAAGCATTTGATCCCTTGCTGATTTTGTAAGTTTTCCCACTGACAAAGACATGAACAGTCTATAATTTTAAGGTTAGGTTAATTTTAACATTGAGGGATAGAATATCAAAAATAAAATTCAGAAAATCACATTGTATAAATTAAATAAACTTATTTGTATTTTGCAGTGAGAAATAAGTATTTGATTTCCTACCAATTAAGAGGTCTGGCTCCTAGAGACCAGTAAGACAAAATCCAAAAAGTTTGATTTTGGCGCGCACGGCGCACCGTCAAAAGTGCGCAGCGCAGGTCAAAGCGCAACTAGCGCACGGCCTGCGCACGATCTGCGCACCCTATGCTAAAGATAGGGTGCGCCGATCGCAGGCGCCGCTGTGCGCTAGGAGGCGGCGCTACAAGCAAGGGGCGGGCACGCCGGGCAGAGAGCCGGCTCGGGGGCGGAGCTACCCCCGGCCGTGCGTGCGCTTAAAAAGCGCTAATGTGAAACCAGCCTTACATAGTCACCTATGTGTGTAAATGGGTAAGTAACTGGCTTAGTAATAGAAAGCAGAGGGTGGTTATAAATGGTATATTCTTGGGTCGCTGTGACCAGTGGGGTACCGCAGGGGTCGGTGTTGGGACCTATTCTCTAACATATTTATTAACAATCTGGTAGAAGGTTTACACAGTAAAATATCGGTATTTGCAGATGATATAAAATTATGTTAAGCAGTCAATACAAGAGAAGATAGTATTCTGCTACAGATGGATCTGGATAAGATGGAAACTTGGGCCGAAAGGTGGCAGATGGGGTTTAGCAATGATAAATGTAAGGTTATACAAATGGGAAGAAGGAATCAATATCACCATTACACACTGAACGGGAAACCTCTGGGTAAATCTGACATGGAGAAGGACTTGGGGATCCTAGTTAATGATTAACTTACCTGGAGCAGCCAGATCCAGGCAGCGGCTGCCAAGGCAAACAGGATCATGGGGTGCATTAAATGAGGTCTGGATACACATGATGAGAACATTATACTGCCTCTGTACAAATCTCTGGTTAGACCGCACATGGAGTATTGTGGACAGTTTTGGGCACCGGTGCTCACAAAGTATATAATGAAACTAGAGTGAGTACAAAGGAGGGCAACAAAATTAATAAAGGGGATCGGGGAACTACAATACCCAGAGAGATTAGCAAAATAGGATTATTTAGTCTAAAAAAAAGATGACTGAGGGGCGAACTAATAACCATGTATAAGTATATAAGGGGACAATACAAATATCTCTCCGAGGATCTGCTTATACCAAGGAAGGTGACTGTCACAAGGGGGCATTCTCTGCGTCTGGAGGAGAGAAGTGTTTTCCACCAACATAGAAGAGGATTCTTTACTGTTAGAGCAGTGAGAATCTGGAATTCCCTGCCTGAGGAGGTGGTGATGGCGAACTCAGTCTAAGGGTTCAAGAGATGCCTGGATATCTTCCTGGAGAGTAACAATATTGTATCTTACAGTTATCAGGTTCTTTAGAAGGTCGTAGATCTGGGGATTTATTCTGACGGAACATAGGCTGGACCAGATGGACAAATGTCTCTTTTCGACCTTGCTAACTATGTTACTATGTTAACTTTATAAAAGACTCCTGTCCACAGACTAAATTAATCAGTCAGACTCTATCCTCTACAACATGTGCAAGACCAAACAGCTTTCTAAGGGACAAGATCATAGACCTGCCCAAAGCTGGAATGTGCTACAAGATCATATGTAAGACAATGGGTGAGATGGAGACAACTATTGGTGCAATAGTAAGAAAATGTAAGAAATACAAAATGACTGTCAATCGACTGATCTTGGGCACCATGCAAAATCTCACCTCGTGGCGTATCCTTAATCATGAGGAAGGTGAGAGATCAGCCTAAAACTACATGGGGGGAACTTGTTAATGATCTCAAGGCAGCTGGGACCACAGTTAGCAAGAAAAAAAATTGCTAGCACATTAAGCTGTAAATGTTTAAAATCCTGCAGTGCCCACAAGGTCCCCCTGCTCAATTAAGCACATGTGCAGGCCCGTCTGAAGTTTGCCAGTGATCACCTGGATGATTCCGTGAGTGATTGGGAGAAGGTGCTGTGGTCAGATGAGACAAAAATTGAGCTATTTGGCATTAACTCGCCGTGTTTGGAGGAAGAGAAATGCCTCCTATGACCCAAAGAACATGGTGCCCACTGTCAAGTATGGAGGTTGAAACACTATGTTTTGAGGGTGTTTCTTTGCTAAGGGCACAGGACTACTTTATCGCACCAATGGGAGAATGGATGGAACCATGTACCGTAAAATCCTGAGTGATAACTTCCTTCCCTTTGCCAGGATATTGGGTCGGGGCTGGGTCTTCCAGAAAGACAATGACCCAAAACATACAGCCAAGGCAACAAAGAAGTGGCTCAAAAAGAAGCACGTTAAGGTCATGGAGTGCCTTAGCCAGTCTGCAGACCTTAACCCCTTCATGACCCAGCCTAATTAGACCTTAATGACCTGGCCATTTTTTGCAATTCTAACCAGTGTCCCTTTACGAGCTAATAACTCAGGAATGCTTCAACGGATCCTAGCGATTCTGAGATTGTTTTTCGTGACATATTGGGCTATTTCGCATCAGCACAATTTTAGAAACGACATTTTTTTTTTTTTTGTTAGGAAGTTATAAGGGTTAAACGTTGACTAGCAATTTCTCATTTTTACAACAAAATTTACAAAACCATTTTTTTAGGGACCACCTGACATTTGAAGTCAGTTTGAGGCATCTATATGGCTGAAAATACCCAAAAGTGACACCATTCTAAAAACTGCACCCCTCAAGCTGATCAAAACCACTTTAAAGAAGTTTATTAACCCTTCAGGTGTTTCACAGCAGCAGAAACAACATAGAAGGAAAAAATGAACATTTAACTTTTTAGTCAAAAATGATCTTTTATCAAAAATTTTTTTTTTTATTCTCCCAAGGGTAAAAGGAGAAAGTGGACCCCAAAAGTTGTCGAGTTTGTCCTGAGTACGCTGAAACCCACATATGTGGTGGGGAACCACTGTTTGGGCGCACGGCAGGGCACGGAAGGGAAGGAGCGCCATTTGACTTTTTGAATGGAAAATTAGCTCCAATCGTTAGCGGACACCATGTTGTGTATGGAGAACCCCTGTGTGCCTAAACATTGGAGCTCCCCCACAAGTGAACCCATTTTGGATACTATACCCCCCCAAGGAGCTTATCTAGATGTGTGGTGAGCACTTTGAACCCCCAAGTGCTTCACAGAAGTTTATAACGCAGAGCAGTGAAAATAAAAAAACTTTTTTTTTTCCCTCAAAAAATGATTTTTTTGGCCCTCAATTTCTTTATTTTCACAAGGGTAACAAGAAAAATTGGACCCAAAAAGTTGTTGTCCAGTTTGTCTTGAGTACGCTGGTACCCGATATGTGGGGGGGAACCACTGTTTGGGCACAGGTCGGGGCTCGGAAGGGAAGTAGTGACATTTTGAAATGCTGACTTTGATGGAATGGTCTGTGGGCGTCATGATACGTTTGCAGAGCCCCTGATGTGCCTAAACAGTGGAAACCCCCCACATGTGACACCATTTTGGAAACTAGACCCCCTAAGGAACTCATCTAGATGTGTGGTGAGCACTTTGAATCCCCAAGTGATTTACAGAAGTTTATTAGCGCAGAGCCGTGAAATTAAAAAAACATTTTTTTTTTCCACAAAAATAATTTTTAGCCCCCAATTTTTTATTTTCCCAAGGGTAACAGGAGAAATTAGATCCCCAAAGTTGTTGTGCAATTTTTCCTGAGTACACTGATACCCCATATGTTGAGGTAAACCACTGTTTGTGCACACGTCGGGGCTTGGAAGGGAGGGAGCACCGTTTGACTTTTTGAATGCAAAAATTGGCTGGAATCAATGGTGGCGCCATGTTGCGTTTGAAGACCCCCTGATGTGCCTAAACAGTGGAAATCCCCCCAATTCTAACTCAACCCTAACCCCAACACACCACTAACCTTAATTCCAACCCTAACGGAAAAATAAAAATAAATATATTTTCTTCATTATTTTTCCCTACCTATGGGGGGTTTATTTACTTTTTTTTTTTTTTTTTTATTCGGATCACTGTGATAGGGTTTATCACAGTGATCAAAATATACCTGGAATGAATGAATCTGCCGGCAGATTCGGCGGGCGTACTGCGCATACGCCCACCATTTTGAAAGATGGCGGCTCCCATGTAGGATTCAGGAGGGACACCAGGACTCAGGAGGTACCCAGTGGGGGAGAGTGGAAGGCACAGGGAGCAAATTCTGACGGCGGCATCGGCCATGGCTGGATTTTTAATATTTCACCAAATTTCATTGAAGTATTAAAATTGCTCTGATTGGCTGTTGAAAGTGAAACAGCCAATCAGAGCGATGGTAGCCATGGGGGGGGGCAAAGCCACCCCCCGGGGTCAAGCACAGGTCCTCCTGTACCTGCGGGTCGGGTGACCTTTCATTGAACCCTGGTCACCCAACATGCAGGAACACGATCTCCCCATGACGCCGCAAAGGCATCACAGGTCAGATTGGCACTGAGTTTCATGACTCCTATGTGGCGTCAACGGTTGGGAAGGGGTTAATACCATAGAAAACTTATGGAGGGAGTTGAAGCTCCGAGTTGCCAAGCGACAGCCTCAAAATCTTAATGATTTAGAGATCATTTGCAACGAGGAGTGGACCACAATTCCTCCTGAGTATCCATAGAGAAGAAAGTGGATAGGCACAATCTGTCCCGTGCAAAAAATATCCTTTATTGTGGCATCATGTTACCAACAGCAGGCAGATAAATTGATGCCATCAAGGGTTTTGCCACCAAGTATTAAGTTTTGTTTGCCAGAGGGATCAAATACTTATTTCCCAATGCAAATACATTTATATTATTTATACAATGTGATTTTCTGGATGTTATTTTTGATATTCTATCTTTCAATGTTAAAATTAACTTACCCTTAAAATTATAGACTGTCCATGCCTTTGTCAGTGGGCAAACTTACAAAATCAGCAAGGGATTAAATACTTATTTCCCCCCACTGTATATGCTACAATAGGACATGTGCATGATACCTGCTGATCATGCACACAGGTATCATTTTGGTGTGTGCAAACACGTGAGTATTATGAAATAATCACCATGCCACATATGTATTCTCAGTCTTTGTCCCCAACAATATTACCGTGGGACATGTGTTCTTGCTATCGATATATTGAGACTGACATTTATGGACTTAATGGGTTTACTCCTCTTCTTTCTTCAAGACCACACCACTTCTCTGCATCTCTGGCTGCCGGGGAAGGTGCTCTCCTCAAGTTTGACAGTTTGGACAAGTAAACAGCATGATGTAGGGGGCTGAAAGCCTGATTCCAGTGATTTGGCACTTATTAGGCTGTGTGCTGCTGTTTCAATACAAGTGTTTTTTCAGCAAAAGATTAACACTAGAGGGACTAGGTGTCTTGTGCTTCCTATTGAAATGCTCTGTGTAATCCCGGCCCTACTAGCGATTGGCACCTTTTTGCCTATGCTCAGTATACACAGAAAGCTGCCAGTCAGTAGCAGGGCTGTGGCATCGGTAAGCCAAACCTCTGACTCAGACTCCTCAATTTCCCTAACTTCCAGCTACGACTACCGACCCCACTGCACTGCCTTACTACTGAGCATGTACATACTCCGACTCCACAGCACTGCCTCGCTACTGAGCATGTACATACCCCGACCCCACAGCACTGCCTCGCTACTGAGCATGTACATACCCCGACCCCACAGCACTGCCTCGCTACTGAGCATGTACATGCCCCAATCCCACAGCACTGCCTCGCTACTGAGCATGTATATACCCAGACTCCACAGCACTACCTCACTACTGAGCATGTACATACCCCAACCCCACAGCACTACCTCACTACTGAGCATGTACATACCCCGACCCCACAGCACTGCCTCGCTACTGAGCATGTACATACTCCGACTCCACAGCACTGCCTCACTGCTGAGCATGTACATACCCCAACCCCACAGTGCTTCCTCGCTACTGAGCCTGTACATACCCCGACCCCACAGCACTGCCTCGCTACTGAGCATGTACATATCCTGACCCTACAGCACTGCCTTACTACTGAGCATGTACATACCCCGATCCCACAGCGCTGCCTCGCTACTGAACATGTACTTACCCCGATCCCACAGCACTGCCTTACTACTGAGCATGTACATACCCCGATCCCACAGCGCTGCCTCACTACTGAGCATGTACATACCCCGACCCCACAGCACTGCCTCGCTATTGAGCATGCACATGCCCCGACACTGAGCATGCACATGCCCCGACACTGAGCATGCACATGCCCCGACACTGAGCATGCACATGCCCCGACACTGAGCATGCACATGCCCCGACTCCACAGTGCTGCCTCGCTACTGAGCATGCACTTAAATTGCAGCACAGATTCATCTTGGCTAAAAGCCTAGATCCTTACATGAGGAACAGAACAGACATTTATAGGACATTCATAAGTTTCCCAAATTCTTATGGAAAAGATTTACAGCACAACCTGCACTAAATTACTGAACCCAATGTATTATATATGTTAGGAGTCGGTCCATTTTATACCGACTTCACCAAAATGGACTCCGACTTCATAGCTCAGGTCAGTAGGGTGGATGGGGTTACACAGAGGTCAGGATTTTGCGCCTTGTTAGATCTGCAGCAGAGAAAACAGTGATTGTATCAAAATGACAGCAAGCAGCTTAGTAAGTGACACACTGCTGGAAACAAAGGCTTTGTCCCTCTCAAATTACATATGAAAAACTTACTGACAGATTTCCTTTTTTTTTCTTCACTATTTAGCTCCTGTCTTATACCTTCAGGCTGATGAGAATACCTGCCAAAGCCAGTTTTATGCCATCTCTTGTTTCCATTGTAGGTCTGTTTAGGACTGTTACTGCATTCATTAACTGACAGCCTAAACCAAAATGGCAAAGGACAATAGTCGAATGTCTGAGAAGATATTAAACCTCACACTGGAGATAATCTACCTGCTCACCGGAGACGTAAGAGATTTTGCCCGCCTTAATCTGTACATTATTTCCATAGGTGTCCATGTACTTTAGTGGAGCATTTGGCCAACACCTATTTATCTTGCTCTACTTCTCCCCATACACATGCACTGTTCTTAATCCTTTTACCCCCAAGGCTGTTTGCACCTTCCTGACCAGGCCAAAATTTGCACCTCTGACCAGTGTCACTTTATGAGGTAATAACTCTGGAACGGCGCAACTGATCCCACTGATTCTGAGACTGCTGATACAGTGGGGAAAAAAGTATTTAGTCAGCCACCAATTGTGTGAGTTCTCCCACTTAAAAAGATGATAGGCCTGTAATTGACATCATAGGTAGACCACAACTATGAGAGTCAAAATGAGAAAACAAATCAAGAAAATCACCTTGTCTGATTTGGCAAGATTTATTTTTTAAATTATGGTGGAAAATAAGTATTTGGTCACCTAAAAATATGCAACATTTCTGGCTCACAGACCTGTAACTTCCTTAAGAGGCTTCTCTGTCCTCCACTCATTAGCTGTAGTAATGGCACCAGTTTGAACTTGTTATCAGTATAAAAGACATCTGTCCACAACCTCAAACAGTCACATTCCAAACTCCACTATGGTGAAGACCAAAAAGCTGTCGAAGGACACCAGAAGCAAAATTATAGCCCTGCACTAGGCTGGTAAGACTGAATCTGCAATGAGCAAGCAGCTTGGTGTGATGAAATCAACTGTGGGAGCAATAATACGAAAATGAAAGACGTACAATACCACTGATAACCTCCCTTGATCAGGTGGTCCATGCAAGATCTCACCCCGTGGGGTCAAAATGATCACAAGGACGGTGAGCAAAAATCCCAGAACCACACGGGGGGACCTAGTGAATGACCTGCATAGAGCTGGGACCACCGTAATAAAGACTACCGTCAGAAACATACTATGCCACCAGGGACTCAGATCCTGCAGTGCCAGATGTGTCCCCCTGCTTAAGCCAGTACATGTTTGGGCTCATCTGAAGTTTGCTAAAGAGCATTTGGATTATCCAGAAGAGTATTGGGAGAATGGCATATGGTCTGTTGAAACCTAAGTAGAACTGTTTGGTAGAAAAAAAAACTCATCATGTTTGGAGGAGACAGAATGCGGAGTTGCATCCAAAGATCACCATACCTACTGTGAAGCATGGGGGTGGCAACATCTTGCTTTGGGGCTGCTTCTCTGCAAAGGGACCAGGACGACTGATCTGTGTACATGAAAGAATGAATGGGGCCATGTATCTTGAGATTGGGGCCATGTATCTTGAGATTTTGAGTGCAAACCTCCTTCCACCAGCAAGGGCATTGAAGGTGAAACTTGAATGGGTCTTTCAGCTTGATAATGATCCCAAGTACACTGCCAGGGCAACGAAGGAGTGGCTTTGTAAGAAGCATATGAAGGTCCTGGAGTGGCATAGCCAGTCTCCAGATCTCAACCCCATAGAAAAACTTTGGAGGGATTTGAAAATCTGTGTTGCCCAGCGACAGGCCCAAAACATCACTGCTCTAGAGGAGATCTGCATGGAGGAATGGGCCAACATACCACCAACAGTGTGCCAACCTTGTGAAGACCTACAGAAAAGGTTTGTCCTCTGTCATTTCCAATAAAGGATATATAACAAAATATTGAGATACTTTTGTTAATGAGCAAATACTTATGTTCCCCCTTAATGTGAAAAATAAATCTTGCCAAATCAGACAAGGTGATTTTCTGGATTTGTTTTCTCATTTTGACTTAGTTGTGGTCTACCTATGATGGCAATTACAGGTCTCTTTCATCTTTTTAAGTGGAAGAACTTGCCCAATTGGTGGCTGACTAAATACTTTTTTCCCCCACTGTATATTGCAGTTCATAATAGTGGTAACATTTGTTTGTTATGACATGCATTTATTAGTGAAAATAATGGAAATTTGTCAATTTCAGTTTTCAAACTTTTTTTTTTTTTTTTTTTTTTTTTTTTTTTTTTTAACTTTTATGCTCTCTCATCAGAGATGTCACACAATAGTTAAGTAACATACCCCACATGTCTCTTTTACATCAGCAAAATTTTTGAGAAATAATGTTAGGACAATGTAAGGGATAAAATTTGCCCAGCGATTTCTCATTTTTACAACAATTTTAAAAAACATCTTTTAGGGACCACATCATATTTGAGATGACTTTGAGGGTCTATATAACAAAAAAAAATCCATAAGTGACACCATTCTAAAAACTGCACCTTTCAAGGTGCTCTAAACCTAATTCAAGAAGCTTATTAACCTTTCAGGTGCTTCAGGAAATAATGGAATGTGGAAGGAAAAAAATGAACATTTTACTTTTTTTTTTTTTTTTTTTTTTTTTTTTTTTTTTTTCCACAAATATTTTACTTTTAGACCCACTTTTTTTTTTTTTTTTTTTTTTTTTTTTTTTTTAAATTTCACAAGGGTAACATGAGCAAATGGAGAGCAAAATTTGTTGTGCAATTTCTCCTGAGTACGCCGGTACCTCATATGTGGGGAGAAAACTGTTGTTTGGGCACACTGCACAGTTCGGACGGGAAGAAGCGCCATTTGCTGGAATAATTGGCTGACGCCATGTCGCATTTCGAGAGCCCCTGATGTGCCTAAACAGTTAAAACCCCCAACAAGTGACACCATTTTGGAAATTTAGACCCCTCCAGGAACTTATCTAGAATGGGGAAAAGTATTTGATACACTGCCGATTTTGCAAGTTTTCCCACCTACAAAAAGAATGTAGAGGTCTCTGTAATCTTAATCGTATGTACACTTCAACTGTGAGGGACAGAATCTAAAAATAAAACCCAGAAAACCACATTGTATGAGTTTTAAATAATTTAAACTGTATTTTATTGCATGAAATGAATACTTGATCTCCTACCAACCAGCAAGAATTCTGGCTCACAAACTTGTTAGTTTTTCTGAAATAAGCCCTTCTACTCAGCACTCATTACCTGTATTAATTGCACCTGTTTGAACTCGTTACCTGTATAAAAGACACCTGTCCACACACTAAATCAATCACACTCCAACCTCTCCACCATAGTTCAGCTGTCTAAGGACACCAGGGACAAAATCGTAGACCTGCACAAGGCTGGGAAGGACAAGAAGCAAGCAGCTTAGTGAGAAAGCAACTACTCTTGTAATTATTAGAAAATGCAACCAACACGAGGACTTTGAATCTTACTTGGTCTGGGGCTCCATTCTAGATCTCACTTCGTGGGGTAAGGATGATTCTGAGAGAGGTCAGGAATTGGCAAGAACTACACATGACATGACCTGAGTAGAGTTGGGACCAAAGTCTGAAACTTTACTGTTGGTAACACACTACTCCGTCATGGATTAAAATCCTGCAAGGCTCCCGCCACTACATGTCCAGGCCTGTTTGAAGGTAGCCAATAACCAACTGGATGATCCAGGGAAAGCATAGGAGAAGGTCATGTGATCAGAAGCCAAAATAGAACTTTGTGGTATCAACTCCACTCGCCGTGTTTTGAGGAAGAAGGATGAGTACAATTCCAAGAACACTGTCCCAACCGTTAATCATGGTGGAGGAAGCCTCATATTTCCAGGACGTCCCTTCTGACCGCACCACCAGGAGGTAGCCCTTTGTATCCGTGAGAGGAATAGGAACACAGAAGAGGTTAGATAGCCCCTCCCCACCACCACCATTCATTGTTTTCCTGTCCCTATCAGGGATAGATGCAGAAGTGGAGCAAACAGGTGCGAAGATTCTGGGATAAGGTTCTACATATCTGAGAGCCTCGCGGAAGTTCTCTTCAGGAGTCCGGTTGAGCTGGGGGCTCCCGGGGACAGCTGCATCCCTCTAGAGGGATCTGTGTTGTGAATTCTCTCTCTGACTTTCCTCTGGTGATTACTGAGGGTGGTGGAGCTGGTCAGATTGACAGAGGGGTTGCGAGTTCTCTTTCTGGGCTCCCTCTGGTTACTGGAGGTAGTGGAGTTGATCTGATTGACAGAGGCTTGCCACCTGATAATGAGGAAGAGGATTGGAGATCTGGGGTTTCAGATTGGGATTTAAGACAGCTGACTCCCTCTATCCCTGCTGGTGATTTTCTTCCTGTGCCTCGTGAGGTCTGATGTCTCCTGCTCTGTCCCTGCATGTTCAGCTAAGTGGTTCATTTGCTACTCTGTTTGCATTTGATCTGGTTTTGTCTATCTCTGCTTTGTGCGCGACAGCCAGCTCCGGCTGGGGCTGTGCTGAATCACCTCCCATATGTTACTGCTTGTGCCAGTTTGTTTTGTCCCCTGTTATATTGGTCTCTTTTTGCTTTCCTTTCAGAATATACCAGAGTGCTGATATAGTGGGGGCGAAGTCGTGCGACTTCAGTGTTTTTTGTGCATCAGACGTGTTGGACTTTTTTTCAGGGTTTTTTGTGTGATTGCAGACAGTGTCTTTCCTTTGCTGTCCTGTCTAGTCAGTGTGGACCCCATCATTTGCTCAGTCTATTTTCCTGCCTGCGTTTGTGTTTTCATCTTATCTCACAGACAATATATGTTTGGGGGCTATCTATTCCTTTGCGGCCTGCTCTGGGGCAGTTTAGATTTCCCCTTTCTTGCTTTAGGCTTAGTTAGCTCTCCGGCTGTGCCGAGGCGTCTAGGATCATCGTAGGTACGCTCCACGGCTACTGCTAGTTGTGTGGACAGGATCCGGGGTCTGCAGTCCGCTTAGTTACCAACCTCTCTGGTTTTCTGTGGCTTAGCCTGGGCCTTCTATCCTCCTTGGTGACCCATTCATAACAGCTCTTGGGCTTCGGAGACCATATCGGGACGGGCAGGCTCCGGCATCATACTGATACCCGAGAGGTCTCTCGGCGTCCGGTCGAGCTGTGCGCTCCTGGAATTTGCCCTATCCATCTCCAGAGGGCTCTGGGCATCGGCTGCCAGTTTTGGGCTTTGCACGTGGGGTTGGCTTCCGGCCGGCAGCGTGCTTCCCAGAGCGAACTTCCAGCGCACCACGGCATCAGCTGAGAGGCTGGGAAAATGGCGTCTTATACCGCCGTTTCTTCTGTGGCCGGCTTGCGTTCCAAGCGGAGCATGCTTAGTATGGCCGACCACCTGCAGGGCATCAACTGGAATCGGCAGCAGTTGGGGTTCGGAAGGAAGACTAATCAGATGTCCTGAAGCTGGGTAAGGCTGACTACTTAAGGGGTGAGGGACAGCTGGCAGCACTCCTGCCTTGGTATGGAGAGTGCTAGCCGTTCTGACATTCAGTCATTAGAGGCATCCTTGGATCATGTGAGTAAAGCGTAGTATATCACATTACTGGGCACTAGATCCAAATAGCTACAGGAGCCTTCTTTATATACTGTCTTGTAGGACAAAGACGCCTAGGGGCACCATGGAAATTGATGACTCCACTGACAGTCCAGGATGACATGTTCGAGGGTCTAAGAACCTGTAGGAACAGGGTCTTCGGAGTTACCATATTTTTCGGACTATAAGATGCACTTTTTCCCAAAAAAATTTGGGAGGAAAAAGGGGGGGGGGGGTGTCTTCTAGTCGGAATGCAGGCTTACCAGGGGTTGCAGCAATGGTGTAGCAGCGTCCCTTCCTCAGGGAACCAGTGGCGGCAGAAGTGTGGTGATGCTGAAGCTCTGTGTTGGCGGTGAGCAGTGCGGGGTGCATCATTGGTTTCCCTGCGGCCATCTTCCTGAAGCCGTTCTGCCGGCCCTCAAGTAAGATACCTTAAATTCGGACGATAAGACGGACCCCCATTGTCAGAGAATTTTAAACGCGTGACTATATATAAATATATAATCAATTTGTCGAGATATGTCACCCCACGACTTTTGTTTCCACTTTCAGTTCCGGTTAGGAATTTGCAGCTCTCTGGCGCCCCCCCTTATCCTCAGGTCATTCAGGGAACTGCTCTAGGATAAGTAGTTGCCGGAAAGGCTGCCTTGTCGAGTACTAGTTTTTGGGCACTCTGCAGTGAGGGCGGAATGTATATCACCAGTCCTAAGCAGGGTATATACACACAATCCCCCGATCCGTCATTGCCAGGGTTCCCCAATACCCCAGACCACTATGTTGCCACCAGTTCCTTGTTTGATACTAAAGACTATATCGAGTCAGGAACCAACCCGCAGGTAGCGTAATTTGGCGTGAAGTACTTGTCGGTCCGTTCTTGGAGGGAAAAAAAAAGAACGAAACTATTAAATTTATAAGTTTACTCCAGAAAATGTAGGCAATGTTTACAAAAAAATACAAATGATATTACAAAGACAAAATACAATATGTACAGACAGTTACAAATAAAAGGGATTGAAATAAGAAACTCACTGTCTGTCACGGGCATGACGTGTTGATAAAGGGGAGGAGAACCTTCCCAAAGAAAATGGTACATCAGCACAGCATAATGTTAGCTGGTTCTCCTGGCATCTGACACCTCCCCAATTGAGCGTCTGAGCTTTATGCCTTTGCCCTAAACCTCCCACCTTTCTGACCTCACATGGTGGGTGGTGTTGGACTTACGCCCCTGTTGAAAAGTTATTAGAACTATCTTTCCATATCGTTGTCTGGGAAGCTCCCAGGGTGACGCCAGGGGCATTATCTTTTTCCCTGCAAATTTATCTTTCTTTATAGACCAAATATGACATGTCTGCGTTTTACTGGGCGGCAGAAACTGTTTTCTCGGCTCCTAATGGCCGTACCGGCTGCAAAACACTGTCATGTGTAGCTTTAATTATACCAATTCTGGAAATATATTTTTCCTGTCGCTAGGATTATTGTGTATTTGACGTGGAATAGACAAAAGAAAACTGTGGAGGGAAATACTGCATTTAACTGGTCAGGGTGATAAAAGTGACCATGTATCGAAGGGAGGGGGCAGAGAGGATAGTGTTTCACAGAGCAGAGAGGGGGGCCGCAGTGGTAGGGAGAAATCGCTGGTGAGCTGCAAGTGAATCTCTTTACAAACCAATGGGGGGGAAGGGCAGTAGTTCAGCTGGATGTGTACCTGGGATAACAGGAAATAACTCATCTTCCTGACACCCATCTTATAAAAGATTTTTTTTTTTTTTTGCTATTTTCAACCCCTATATTTGGGGGTGCGTCTTATAGTCAGAAAAATACGGTAACAATCATATAATAGCAATGATACTGGAAGAGTGGGAAGACGTGGGGAAAAAGCTGGTTATGCCAAGGTACCGCCTTCCCTTTGCTCCAGAAGAGACCAAGGTATGGGAGACGGTCCCAAAAATTGAAATACCAGTAGCAAGGGTCTCTAAGAAAACAGCTATTCCAAAAGATCAGAAGACCTCCTTAAAAAGGCATGGGAATCGTCTGCAGCTATTATAAAAACGAACATAGCAGCCACCTCGGTAGCCAGGTCAATGAGTCTTAAGGGTTTGAGCTGGAGAGTCATATTAAAAGCAAGACTCCCAGGGAAGAGATCCTGAAGTTGCCACCTTTACTTAAAAATGGCAACTGATTTCATGGCAGGCACTTCT